>NW_028163151.1:7500-22319 GCF_964263955.1 Coregonus lavaretus | reverse complement strand
ATGATGATGGTGATGATGATGGTGATGGTGATGATGATGGTGATTATGGTGATGATGGTGATGGTGGTGATGATGGTGATGGTGATGATGATGGTGATTATGGTGATGATGATGGTGATGGTGGTGAGGATGATGGTGATGATGGTGATGATGGTGGTGGTGGTGATGATGGCCATGCCGTGACTCTCCCCACTGTCCCGTTAGGGTGATTTCTCCCTTTCTCAGCTGTCTATCACAGCCTCCTAGTTTCCACCAATCAGAGTGCCGAATGCACATTTGGACTCTGACCCCTCCCACTCAGGTCAGAGTGGCTATCGTTGTTTGGCTGCTGACCAAGTTCTCAGTGTGATTACTAGGATGATTGTGTGTGTGTGCATCCGTAAAGTGAGTTTTGGGTTACTGTTGTGGGTTTTATGCTGTTAGCAATGCTCACTTATAGTGACTTTCTTCCATTTGTAACTGAACATACAGCACTGTTTAACATGCAGCTAATGTTTGTCTATATTTCAGATACCACATGTAGTTTATATTGTCTGTCCCAGCATTGCCTTAGTTGGAGTATTTATGCACAATATGTTAGTTCAGAGACGGTTCTTGGAGCTCACAGCAGAGTCCTTTATGACCCTGTAAGATCTCCATCAGTCTGGAGAGAGAGAGAGGACCATAGATCTGTCAGAGTAATCAGTCTCTCTGTCTCTCTCTCTCTCTCTCTCTCTCTCTCTCTCTTCTCTCTCTCTCTCTCGCCCCCTCCTCTCTCTCTCTCTCCTCTCTCTCTCTCACTCCCTCTCTCTCTCTCTCTCTCTCTCTCTCTCTCTCTCTCCCTCTCTCTCTCTGTCTCTCTCTCTCTCTCTCTCTCTCTCCTCCTCTGTCTCTCTCTCTCTCTCTCTCTCTCTCTCTCTCTCTCTCCTCTCTCTCTCTCTCCCCTCCCTCTCTCTCTCTGTCTCTCTCTCTCTCTCTCTCTCTCTCTCTCTCTCTCTCTCTCTCTCTCTCTCTCTTCCTCTCTCCTCTTCTCTCTCTCTCTGTCTCTCTCTCTCCTCTCTCTCTCTCTCTCTCTCTCTCTCTCTCTCTCTCTCTCTCTCTCTCCCCCTCTCTCTCTCTCTCTCTCTCCCTCCATCTCTCTCTCTCTCTCTCTCTCTCTCTCCTCCCTCTCTCTCTCTCTCTCTCTCTCTCTCTCTCCTCTCCCTCTCTCTCTCTGTCTCTCTCTCTCTCTCTCTCTCTCTCTCTCTCTCTCCCTCCCTCTCTCTCTCTGTCTCTCTCTCTCTTCTCTCTCTCTCTCTCTCTCTCTCTCTCTGTCTCTCTCTCTCTCTTTCTCTCTCTCTCAGAGAGATGTTTCTATAATGTACAGTATATAGTTGTTGATGTGTATATGGTGATTTGGGACTATCCTTGTGTTCCTCGTGATATATTACCGCTGCATGTACAACACTATTAATACTGTCATATGTTTCTGCCCTTTAGAACCATATGACAAACATCACTTCCTCTATGTGTTAATGTATGGTGCTGACCAAGAGCCAATCAAACTGTGGATATGGACACATCAGTCTTGTTGATGATAGACAGTCTGTAGTGGTGAGTCAGAACCTCAACCATCAGTATTAAGTACTAGTGGTGAGGGTGTTCACAGCCGATCACTCAGACCAGATCCAGCTAGCCGTTTTTACAGTGGTGATGATGGATATGATGGGAATGATGGGGATGATGGGGATGGTAATGTTGATGGGGTTGATGGTGATGATGGATATGATGATGGAGGTGATGATGGTGATGTAATGTTGATAGTGATGATGGTGATGATGGTGACGATGATGGTGATGAAGGTGATGATGGGAATGATGGGGATGATGGTGATGGTAATGTTGATAGTGATAATGGTGATGATGGTGACGATGATGGTGATGATGGTGACGATGATGGTATTGTAATGTTATGGAGTGATGGTGATGATGGTGATGATGGAGGTGATGATGATGGTGATGGTGATGATGGAGATGATGATAGTGATGATGATGGTGATGGTGATGATGGAAGTGATGGGAATGATGGTGATGATGGAGTGATGATGATGGTGATGATGAGATGATGATGGTAATGATGGTGATGATGGAGGTGATGATGATGGTGATGGAGATGATGATGTATTGATGGGCATGATGGGGATGATTGTGATGGTGATGTTGATAGTGATGATGGTAATGATGGTGATGATGATGGTGATGATGGTGATGATGGTGATGATGGTGATGATGGAGATGATGATGGTATTGATGGGCATGATGGGGAAGATGGTGATGGTGATGTTGATAGTGATGATGGTAATGATTGTGACAATGATGGTGATGATGGTGATGATGGTGACGATGATGGTGATGTAATGTTGATGGGGTTGATGGTGATGATGGTGATGATGATGAAGATGTTTCTCCACAGCGGCGTTTTGGGGAGACATTGCGTTGGACGAGGAGGATCTGCGGATGTTTCAGATCGACAGGACGATAGACGTGACGCAACACACACACACTCACACACACTCCAGACAAGGACACACCACTGGTGAGTCTGTCTGTCTGTCTGACTCCTTCTCTCTCTCTCTCTCTCTCCTTCTCTCTCTCTCTCTCTGTCTGTCTGTGTGTCTCCTTCTCTGTCTGTCTGTCTGTCTGTCTGTCTATATGTCTCCTTCTCTGTCTGTCTGTCTGTCTGTCTGTCTATATGTCTCCTTCTCTGTCTGTCTGTCTGTCTGTCTGTCTGTCTGGCTGTCTCCTTCTCTGTCTGTCTGTCTGCCTCCTCTGTCTGTCAGTCTGTTTTGGCTCCTTCTCTGTCTGTCTATCTGTCTGTCTGTCTGTCTGTCTGTCTGTCTGTCTGTCTGTCTGTCTGTCTGTCTGTCTGCCTCCTCTATATGTCTGTCTGCCTCCTTCCCCATAGTGAACCATAGTGAACCAGTGAACCATAGTGAACCAGTGAACCATATTGAACAAGTGAACCATAGTGAACCAGTGAACCATAGTGAACAAGTAAATCACAGTAAACAATATATTGCGTTATTTTATGGCTGGTAATAACACTTACATAAGAGTGTCAAAACCAACAAAACCTACCACACAAGGTAAAACATTCCATTACACCATAACCTACCTGTCAACAATATTTTTCTGTTATATAAAATTTTCTGAAATGGATAAAATTGAATTATATTTGTAACCGCACACACGTTGATGTCAGACATGCACCTACACCAGTGGCGCAGTGGTCTGAGTGGTGCAGTGGTCTAAGGCACTGCATCGCAGTGCTAACTGTGCCACTAGAGATCCTGGTTCGAATCCAGGCTCTGTCGCGACCGGGAGACTCATGGGTGGCGCACAATTGGCCGAGCGTTGTCCAGGGTAGGGGAGGGAATGGCCGGCAGGGATGTAGCTCAGTTGATAGAGCATGGGGTTTGCAACGCCAGGGTTGTGGGTTCGATTCCCACGGGGGGCCAGTATAAAAAAAATATGTATTCACTAACTGTAAGTCGCTCTGGATAAGAGCGTCTGCTAAATGACTAAAATGTAAATGTGTTGCTGATGACTGGGATGAACACAGGAGCAGATTTCAGGAGCAGGACAAGACACCCTCTTATGTGACTGATGACTGACATATGGGCATGATAGGCTTATGGCTGATGGTCATAATGCTTCTGGACAGTGTTATAAAGTGTATTTTCTTAGTCCAAGTAAAGTGACATAGGATGGTCATAATGCTTATTGACAGTGTCAAAAAGTGTATTTTCTTAGTCCAAGTAAAGTGACATAGGACGGTCATAATAGTGTAGTGTCCCAAAAATAAATAAAAAATCATAAAGTGTAAAAACATGACTTTAAAGAATTCACTACAACAACAAAGGATTTAAGAAACAAACGTTAAAACGAGGAAACTTCTTGGCAGGGAAAAAAAAAACATCTGAATAAATGTGGGTTTTGACACTCTAATGTATTTGTATTTGTATTTATTATGGATCCCCGTTAGCTCACAGCAGCTACTCTTCCTGGGGTTTATTATGGATCCCCGTTAGCTCACAGCAGCTACTCTTCCTGGGGTTTATTATGGATCCCCGTTAGCTCACAGCAGCTACTCTTCCTGGGGTTTATTACGGATCCCCGTTAGCTCACAGCAGCTACTCTTCCTGGGGTTTATTATGGATCCCCGTTAGCTCACAGCAGCTACTCTTCCTGGGGTTTATTATGGATCCCCGTTAGCTCACAGCAGCTACTCTTCCTGGGGTTTATTATGGATCCCCGTTAGCTCACAGCAGCTACTCTTCCTGGGGTTTATTATGGATCCCCGTTAGCTCACAGCAGCTACTCTTCCTGGGGTTTATTACGGATCCCCGTTAGCTCACAGCAGCTACTCTTCCTGGGGTTTATTATGGATCCCCGTTAGCTCACAGCAGCTACTCTTCCTGGGGTTTATTATGGATCCCTGTTAGCTCACAGCAGCTACTCTTCCTGGGGTTTATTATGGATCCCCGTTAGCTCACAGCAGCTACTCTTCCTGGGGTTTATTATGGATCCCCGTTAGCTCACAGCAGCTACTCTTCCTGGGGTTTATTATGGATCCCCGTTAGCTCACAGCAGCTACTCTTCCTGGGGTTTATTATGGATCCCCGTTAGCTCACAGCAGCTACTCTTCCTGGGGTTTATTACGGATCCCCGTTAGCTCACAGCAGCTACTCTTCCTGGGGTTTATAATGGATCCCCATTAGCTCACAGCAGCTACTCTTCCTGGGGTCCAGCAGAATTAAGGCAGGTTATACCATTTAAAAAACATTACAATACATTCACAGATTTCACAACACACTGTGTGCCCTCAGGCCCCTACTCCACTACCACATATCTACAGTACAAAATCCATGTGTACGTGTGTGTATAGTGCGAATGTTATCATGTATGCATGTGTCTGTGCCTATGTTTGTGTTGATTCACAGTCCCCACTGTTCCATAAGGTGTATTTTTATCTGTTTTTAAATCTGATTCTACTGCTTGCATGAGTTACCTGATGTGGAATAGAGTTCCATGTAGTCATGGCTCTATGTAGTACTGTGCGCCTCCCATAGTCTGTTCTGGACTTGGGGACTGTGAAGAGACCTCTGGTGGCATTTCTTGTGGGGTATGCATGGGGTGTCCGAGTTGTGTGCTAGTAATTTAAACAGACAGCTCGGTGCATTCAACATGTCAATACCTCTCACAAATACAAGTAGTGATGAAGTCAATCTCTCCTCTACTTTGAGCCAGGAGAGATTGACATGCATATTATTAATGTTTGCTCTCTGTGTACATCCAAGGGCCAGCCATGCTGCCCTGTTCTGAACCAATTGCAATTTTCCTGAGTCCCTTTTTGTGGCACCTGACCACACGACTGAACAGTAGTCCAGGTGCGACAAAACTAGGGCCAGTAGGACCTGCCTTGTTGATAGTGTTGTTAAGAAGGCAGAGTCCTTTCTGGACAGACTTCTCCCCATTCTAGCTACTGTTGTGTCAATATGTTTTGACCATGACAGTTTACAATCCAGGGTTACTCCAAGCAGTTTAGTCTCCTCACCTTGCTCAATTTCCACATTATTCATTACAAGATTTAGTTGAGGTTTAGGGTTTAGTGAATGATTTGTCCCAAATACATTGCTTTTAGTTTTAGAAATATTTAGGACTAACTTATTCATTGTCACCCACTCTGAAACTAACTGCAGCTCTTTGTTAAGTGTTGCAGTCATTTCAGTCACTGTATGTTTACTCAAAGCCAGTGGCATGTCATTAGTAAAGATTGAAAAATTAAGGGGCCTAGACAGCTGCCCTGGGGAATTCCTGATTCTACCTGGATTATGTTGGAGAGGCTTCCATTAAAGAACACCCTCTGTGTTCTGTTAGACAAGTAACTCTTTATCCAGATTATAGCAGGCGGTGTAAAGCCATAACACAAACGTTTTTCCAGCAGCAGACTATGATCGATAATGTCAAAAGCCGCACTGACGTCTAACAAAACAGTCCCCACAATATTTTTTATCATCACTTTCTCTCAGCCAATCATCAGTCATTTGTGTATGTGCTGTGCTTCTTGAATGTCCTTCCCTATATGCATGCTGAAAGTTTGTTGTCAATTTGTTTACTGTAAAATAGCATTGTATCTGGTCAAACACAGTTTGTTCCAGAACTTTACTAAGGGTTGGTAACAGGCTGATTGGTCGGCTATTTGAGCCAGTAAAGGGGGCTTTACTATTCTTAGGTAGCGGAATGGCTTTTGCTTCCCTCCAGGCCTGGGGGCACACACTTTCTAGTAGGCTTAAATTGAAGATATGGCAAATAGGAGTGGCAATATCATCTGCTAATATCCTCAGTAATTTTCCCTCCAAGTTGTCAGCCCCGATGGCTTGTCATTGTTGATAGACAACAATAATTTTTTCATCATTAAAGTAGTTGGCAATATCAGTTGGTTTTGTGATGAATGAGCCATCTGATTCAATGAATGATGGAGCTGAGTTTGCCTTTTTTCCCAAAATTTCATTTAAGGTGCTCCAAAGCTTTTTACTATCATTCTTTATGTCATTTATCTTTGTTTCATAGTGTAGTTTCTTCTTCTTTTTATTCAGTTTAGTCACATGATTTCTCAATTTGCAGTACATTTGCCAATCGGTTGTGCAGCCAGACTTATTTGCCATTCCTTTTGCCTCATCCCTCTCAACCATACCATTTTTCAATTCCTCATCAATCCACTGTGATTTAACCGTTTCTACAGTCAGTTTCTTAATGGGTGCATGCTTATTAGTAACTGGGATAAGCAATTTCATAAATGTGTCAAGTGCAGTGTCTGGTTGCTCCTCATTACACACCACGGACCAACAAATATTCTTTACATCAACAACAGGAATCACTACAAAACATATTATATGACCTCTTATACACTATATTAGGCCCAGCCTTTGGAACTGTGGTTTTCCTAGATATGGCTACTATATTGTGATCACTACATCCAATGGATTTGGATACTGCTTTAAAGCAGATTTCTGCAGCATTAGTAAAGATGTGATCAAAACATGTTGAGGATTTCCTTCCTGTGCTGTTTGTAACTACCCTGGTAGGTTGACTGATAACCTGAACCAGGTTGCAGGCACTGGTTACAGTTTGAAGCTTTTCTCTTGAGTGGGCAGCTTGATGAAAGCCAGTCAATATTTAAATCACCCAGAAAGTATACCTCTCTATTGATATCACATATATTATCAAGCATTTCACACATGTTATCCAGATACTGACTGTTAGCACTTGGTGGTCTATAGCAGCTTCCCACCAGAATGGGCTTTAGGTGAGGCAGATGAACCTGTAGCCATATTACTTCAACAGTATTTAACATGAGATCCTCTCTAATCTTTACAGGAATGTGGTTCTGAATATAGACAACGACACCTCCACCACTGGCATTTCTGTATTTTCTGTAGATGTTATAACCTTGTATTGCTACCACTGTATCATCAAAGATATGATCTAAGTGAGTTTCAGAGATAGTCAGAATATGGTGAGCTGCACCCAGTGGACTTCCTACTAGGGCACACCACCTCAGTGCTAACAGTGTAACTCTGGTTCATAGACACATGATTACTCCATCCAATAGCTGTAGGATCAGCAGAGGCATTCAGGGCAGTAAGAGGGACATACATTAGGTTACTTATTGTCACGATCGTCGTTACAGGAAGCGGACCAAGGCGCAGCGTGTGATACAAACATGACTTTATTTTAATTAAAGTAACGAACAAACCAAAACACGACTCGTGAAGTCCGACGGTTAAACATACCGAAACGGAACAAAAACCCACAACACCCACAGGAAAACATACAGATTAAATATGGCTCCCAATCAGAGATAACGAGCCGACAGCTGACACTCGTTACCTCCGATTGGGAGTCATTGACCAAACATAGAAATGAACCCAACAGAAATACAAACATAGAAATACACCCAATGAATGAACACACCCTGGCTCAAATTACAGAGTCCCGGAGCCAGAGCGTGACAGTACCCCCCCCTAAAGGCGCGGACTGCGACCGCGCCTCAATATGGGCTAAACAAGGGAGGGCTGGGTGGGCATACCTCCTCGGCGGTGGCTCTGGCTCTGGCCTTGATCCCCACCTCCTCTCCCACCCCCCAAAGTACCCCTGGTCCTGTCTAGCCCCGCTGGCCGGAGCCGGACTGACGACACGCGCCTCTGGCTTGGTGCGTGGAGGACGAACGGGCCTTACCAGGCTGACGACGCGCACCACTGCCTTGGCGCGGGGAGCAGGAATGGGCCGGACCGGGCTGACGAAGCGCACCCCTGACTTGGTGCGGAGAGCGGAACCGGGCCAGACAGGGCTGACGAAACGCACCACAGACTTGGTGCTGGGAGCAGGAACGGGCAGAACCGGGCTGACGAAGCGCACCACAGACCTGGTGCGGGGAGCAGGAACGGGCAGAGCCGGGCTGACGAGACGCACCACAGACTTGATGCGGGGAGCAGGGACAGGCCGGGCTGGGCTGGCGACGCGCACCGTACACTTGGTGCGAGGGGCTGGAACAGGCCGGACCGTACTGGGGACACACACCACTGGCTCTACCTCGGGATCTGGAACGGGCCGGACCGGACTGGTAACACACCCCAGTACCTCTCGCCGTGCCTCTACATCCTCCATCCCCTCTTCGACCAGTGGCCCCCGTAACCCGGCGGCCTTCTCCGGCAACCCACTGGGCCGCTCTATCGCAGCCTCCTGCTGGTCCGCCGTCGTGAGCCCCCCCCTAAAAATTTTCGGGGCGTCTCTCCTACCCGTGGCCCAGGTCTCCATGTCCCTCGCCAGCTTCTCGCCCTTCTGCCATAATGTCAAGCCCCTCTCTTCCTCACTCGGCTTGACCCAGTCCAGGAGGCGAAGGAGATCTGTGAGGGATCTCCCTGGCGATGGCTCCTGGACACGCTGCTTGGTCCCATCTTGGTGGGTTTTTCTGTCACGATCGTCGTTACAGGAAGCGGACCAAGGCGCAGCGTGTGATACAAACATGACTTTATTTTAATTAAAGTAACGAACAAACCAAAACACGACTCGTGAAGTCCGACGGTTAAACATACCGAAACGGAACAAAAACCCACAACACCCACAGGAAAACATACAGATTAAATATGGCTCCCAATCAGAGATAACGAGCCGACAGCTGACACTCGTTACCTCCGATTGGGAGTCATTGACCAAACATAGAAATGAACCCAACAGAAATACAAACATAGAAATACACCCAATGAATGAACACACCCTGGCTCAAATTACAGAGTCCCGGAGCCAGAGCGTGACACTTATATTGTGTCTACCAGCCATAAAATAACGCAATATATGTCACAGGTGTAAATATATGGGTCATGACAGTGTTATGACCCATATTATGACAGGTTATGACACGTTATGTCAGCTGTTATGACATATTATGACATGGTTATGACGCTAGGTGTGAAGTAAGATGTTACCCTATTTTATACCTTTTTAACCTTTTTTAACATTTCACCAGTTTTCTCTTGAGATTAGTATTTTACTGCAAGATTTGAATTGCCACAATTACGTTTGTTCTATAAATGATGTATTTGATTAAAACAGAAAAATTACGCCCATTAGCCCAAATTATCTTAAAAAGAATGAATTAGTGGTTCAATTTAAAATCAAACAAAATCTGCTGACTTCCACAGGCTTCAAGCTTCCTTTTAAGAGGCATTTTCTCAGCTATCTGTATTACAGGTATGATTGAAGAATGAAGCAGGTGTTAAACATGGGCTTTGCTACACAGAAAGCAGCCGTCGACTACTCCATTGTCAACACTTTGATTAAATCAGTAGACCTAAATCAATATCTTTGAAAATACCATATCAGTATCATTAGCTTTTTAAAACAATTCAATCTGTTTTCTTTTATCATTTTTTGGACCAGAGAGAGGCTCTCTCTACAATAACCTACCTATTGTTCCTGCAGTGAGGAGGATTCATCATCTTCATCAAATTTTTTCATAATTTATCTGCAGATAATCACCAAAAAGCCTACCAGTATGCAAATTAGGGAGCCAAGTGAACGGCTCTGATACCGATGCGATTGGGAAGGATACTGACGAGTCACTTTAACGTCAATGTCTGGCAAATCCTGATGTACTTCAT
This sequence comes from Coregonus lavaretus, assembly GCF_964263955.1. NCBI lineage: Eukaryota > Metazoa > Chordata > Actinopteri > Salmoniformes > Salmonidae > Coregonus > Coregonus lavaretus. Next base: position 12,139 of record NW_028163151.1, on the reverse strand, counting down.
AAGGAAAATACAAAACGAGATCTTTAGTTTCCCGATGCGATACCGTGGACATACTGTATGACTACGTTGTAGGATTTATGAATGGCAAGGATAAATGAGATGGACTTTATTCAGTCAGTTTGAACAGCTTTTATAAACTAGTCCAGCTTGCTGTTCGTCAATCAAAGCACAGTAAGCCTATGAGCCAGCACTCCGTGGATGCATATGCAACGTGTGAAAGAAAATAAATGAATGTGCCAGAAAACAGCAGGCTAAGTTTTGATTTCAACTCATCGTTACCACATTATATGGGACAGTGGAAATTGACTCGCATAAACTAGGTTTCAATTGGCTACAGAATATTCTAGAATCCGCATAAAAACAATATGCACATTTTCCCCACCAGAGATGTTTCCATCAAACTGACTTGTTGCTGATTAAAGGCTCTGTGTGATGATGTGATGAACATAAAATAACTTTTACAGTTAATTTCCCATGTACAGAATAAACAATACTAGTTAAATGTGTTTCCATGGCATTTTCAACTCTACTGATGGTTTCGTCACTAAAAACTGTTGAGTTAAATAGCGAGTGTTCCCCCTCTGGTCTTGGCAACTCTACTGATGGTTTCGTCACTAAAAACTGTTGAGTTAAATAGCGAGTGTTCCCCCTCTGGTCTTGGCAACTCTACTGATGGTTTCGTCACTAAAACTGTTGAGTTAAATAGCGAGTGTTCCCCCTCTGGTCTTGGCAACTCTACTGATGGTTTCGTCACTAAAACTGTTGAGTTAAATAGCGAGTGTTCCCCCTCTGGTCTTGGCAACTCTACTGATGGTTTCGTCACTAAAACTGTTGAGTTAAATAGCGAGTGTTCCCCCTCTGGTCTTGGCACCTGCGATCTAGCCAACTGCACTATCGACACGCTGTTGGCTAGAGCGGGCGTAAAGCCTACACTATGAGATTATTATTATTATGGACAAAAAGAGACAGATTGTTTTAATTTGTCAAAACGTCAGCCAAGCATGGATTATCATGTCACCAGAATAAGAACCTCAATATCGGAAAGGAGCATCAGGCTCATCACCGGTGCCCTTTCACCACCCTGTGAGGTTTATCATGACTTATTTCATCTGTAGCCTAATAAGCCATGGTTTCCTGAGTCGTAGTGGGTTTCATCTGTAGCCTAATAAGCCATGGTTTCCTGAGTCGTAGTGGGTTTCATCTGTAGCCTAATAAGCCATGGTTTCCCGAGTCGTAGTGGGTTCCATCTGTAGCCTAATAAGCCATGGTTTCCCGAGTCGTAGTGGGTTTCATCTGTAGCCTAATAAGCCATGGTTTCCCGAGTCGTAGTGGGTTTCATCTGTAGCCTAATAAGCCATGGTTTCCCGAGTCGTAGTGGGTTTCATCTGTAGCCTAATAAGCCATGGTTTCCCGAGTCGTAGTGGGTTCCATCTGTAGCCTAATAAGCCATGGTTTCCTGAGTCGTAGTGGGTTTCATCTGTAGCCTAATAAGCCATGGTTTCCTGAGTCGTAGTGGGTTCCATCTGTAGCCTAATAAGCCATGGTTTCCTGAGTCGTAGTGGGTTCCATCTGTAGCCTAATAAGCCATGGTTTCCTGAGTCGTAGTGGGTTTCATCTGTAGCCTAATAAGCCATGGTTTCCTGAGTCGTAGTGGGTTTCATCTGTAGCCTAATAAGCCATGGTTTCCTGAGTCGTAGTGGGTTTCATCTGTAGCCTAATAAGCCATGGTTTCCTGAGTCGTAGTGGGTTTCATCTGTAGCCTAATAAGCCATGGTTTCCTGAGTCGTAGTGGGTTTCATCTGTAGCCTAATAAGCCATGGTTTCCCGAGTCGTAGTGGGTTTCATCTGTAGCCTAATAAGCCATGGTTTCCTGAGTCGTAGTGGGTTCCATCTGTAGCCTAATAAGCCATGGTTTCCCGAGTCGTAGTGGGTTTCATCTGTAGCCTAATAAGCCATGGTTTCCTGAGTCGTAGTGGGTTCCATCTGTAGCCTAATAAGCCATGGTTTCCTGAGTCGTAGTGGGAGGACCTCCCAACATGGTTTCCCGAGTCGTAGTGGGAGGACCTCCCAACATGTCATCGCGTGACTCCAAGCTTACTACCATATGATGGTTAAATCAGTATTTACACATAAAAGCGTTTCGAGTAACGTGTTTCATCTGTAGCCTAATAAACTGCTTTCCCGAGTGGTAGTGGGAGGACAACACAACATGTCATCGCGTCACTTTATTCTATCAATAATTACGCATAAAAGCGTTTCCAACAAACTTTTCTCGAATAATTCATTTTTACCAACACAAAAAGATCCCACCTTGTCATTTTACCAACACAAAAAGATCCCACCTTGTCTATCGTATTTTGTTTTGTAGGCGTTTGGAAAGTTTCCATCAGGGCCTGTCATGATTTTTCTGGTTATGTTTTTTTATTTGAATTTGTGTCATTTTTACATCCCTTTTTCTCAACAATTTCGTGATTACGATCTTGTCTCATCGCTGCAACTCCCCAACGGGCTCGGGAGAGGCGAAGGTCGAGTCATGCGTCCTCCGAAACATGGCCCGCCAAGCCGAGCTTCTTAACACCCGTTCGCTTAACCCCGGAAGCCAGCTGCACCCATGTGTCGGAGGAAACACCATTCAACTGATGACCGAAGTCAGCCTGCAGGCGCCCGGCCCGCCACAAGGAGTCGCTAGAGCGCGATGAGCCAAGTAAAGGTGCCCCGGCCGAACCCTCCCCTAACCCGGATGACGCTGGGCCAATTGTGCGCCGCCCTATGGGACTCCCGGTCATGGGCCGGTTGTGACACTGCCCGGGATCAAATCAAATCAAAATACATACACATATTTAGCAGATGATATTGCAGGTGTAGCGAAATGCTTGTGTTTCTAGCTCCAACAGTGCAGTAGTATCTAACAATTCACAACAATACACACACATCTAAAAGTAAAATAATGGAATTAAGAAATATATCAATATTAGGACGATCAAACCCCAGGCTGTAGTGACACCGCAACGCTGCGATGCAGTTCCTTAGACCGCTGCCCCCCTCGGGAGGCCCCCTGTCAGTCAACGCTGCGATGCAGTTCCTTAGACCGCTGCAACCCCTCGGGAGGCCCCCTGTCAGTCAACGCTGCGATGCAGTTCCTTAGACCGCTGCAACCCCTCGGGAGGCCCCCTGTCAGTCAACGCTGCGATGCAGTTCCTTAGACCGCTGCAACCCCTCGGGAAGCCCCCTGTCAGTCAACGCTGCGATGCAGTTCCTTAGACCGCTGCAACCCCTCGGGAGGCCCCCTGTCAGTCAACGCTGCGATGCAGTTCCTTAGACCGCTGCAACCCCTCAGGAGGCCCCCTGTCAGTCAACGCTGCGATGCAGTTCCTTAGACCGCTGCGCCCCTCGGGAGGCCCCCTGTCAGTCAACGCTGCGATGCAGTTCCTTAGACCGCTGCAACCCCTCGGGAGGCCCCCTGTCAGTCAACGCTGCGATGCAGTTCCTTAGACCGCTGCAACCCCTCGGGAGGCCCCCTGTCAGTCAACGCTGCAATGCAGTTCCTTAGACCGCTGCAACCCCTCGGGAGGCCCCCTGTCAGTCAACGCTGCGATGCAGTTCCTTAGACCGCTGCAACCCCTCGGGAGGCCCCCTGTCAGTCAACGCTGCGATGCAGTTCCTTAGACCGCTGCAACCCCTCGGGAGGCCCCCTGTCAGTCAACGCTGCGATGCAGTTCCTTAGACCGCTGCAACCCCTCGGGAGGCCCCCTGTCAGTCAACGCTGCGATGCAGTTCCTTAGACCGCTGCAACCCCTCGGGAAGCCCCCTGTCAGTCAACGCTGCGATGCAGTTCCTTAGACCGCTGCGCCCCTCGGGAAGCCCCCTGTCAGTCAACGCTGCGATGCAGTTCCTTAGACCGCTGCAACCCCTCGGGAAGCCCCCTGTCAGTCAACGCTGCGATGCAGTTCCTTAGACCGCTGCAACCCCTCGGGAGGCCCCCTGTCAGTCAACGCTGCGATGCAGTTCCTTAGACCGCTGCAACCCCTCGGGAGGCCCCCTGTCAGTCAACGCTGCGATGCAGTTCCTTAGACCGCTGCAACCCCTCAGGAAGCCCCCTGTCAGTCAACGCTGCGATGCAGTTCCTTAGACCGCTGCGCCCCTTCGGGAAGCCCCCTGTCAGTCAACGCTGCGATGCAGTTCCTTAGACCGCTGCAACCCCTCGGGAGGCCCCCTGTCAGTCAACGCTGCGATGCAGTTCCTTAGACCGCTGCAACCCCTCGGGAAGCCCCCTGTCAGTCAACGCTGCGATGCAGTTCCTTAGACCGCTGCGCCCCTTCGGGAAGCCCCCTGTCAGTCAACGCTGCGATGCAGTTCCTTAGACCGCTGCAACCCCTCGGGAGGCCCCCTGTCAGTCAACGCTGCGATGCAGTTCCTTAGACCGCTGCAACCCCTCGGGAAGCCCCCTGTCAGTCAACGCTGCGATGCAGTTCCTTAGACCGCTGCGCCGCTTCGGGAAGCCCCATGTCAGTCAACGCTGCGATGCAGTTCCTTAGACCGCTGCAACCCCTCGGGAGGCCCCCTGTCAGTCAACGCTGCGATGCAGTTCCTTAGACCGCTGCAACCCCTCGGGAGGCCCCCTGTCAGTCAACGCTGCGAT
>NW_028163151.1:0-2500 GCF_964263955.1 Coregonus lavaretus | reverse complement strand
CTGGTCAGTATGTATGATGGATCTGGCCAGGAGGAGTCATACCTTACATCATAGGAGGAAACTTCACTGGTGAGTATGTATGATGGATCTGGCCAGTGTATACGGGTGTGTATGTGTGTGTGTATATTTAATGTGTGTATATAACAGTGTGTATATATTTAATGTGTGTATATAACATGTGTATATATTTAATGTGTGTATATAACAGCGTGTATATATTTAATGTGTGTATATAACAGTGTGTATATATTTAATGTGTGTATATAACAGTGTGTATATATGTAAAGTGTGTATATAACAGTGTGTATATATTTAATGTGTGTATATAACAGCGTGTATATATTTAATGTGTGTATATAACAGTGTGTATATATTTAATGTGTGTATATAACAGTGTGTATATATTTAATATATGTATATAACAGTGTGTATATATTTAATATATGTATATAACAGTGTGTATATATTTAATATATGTATATAACAGTGTGGTATATATTTAATATATGTATATAACAGTGTGTATATATTTAATGTGTGTATATAACAGTGTGTATATATTTAATGTGTGTATATAACAGTGTGTATATATTTAATGTGTGTATATAACAGTGTGTATATATTTCATGTGTGTATATAACAGTGTGTATATATTTAATGTGTGTATATAACAGCGTGTATATATTTAATGTGTGTATATAACAGTGTGTATATATTTAATGTGTGTATATAACAGTGTGTATATATTTAATGTGTGTATGTAACAGTGTGTATATATTTAATATATGTATATAACAGTGTGTATATATTTCATGTGTGTATATAACAGTGTGTATATATTTAATGTGTGTATATAACAGTGTGTATATATTTAATGTGTGTATATAACAGTGTGTATATATTTCATGTGTGTATATAACAGCGTGTATATATTTCATGTGTGTATATAACAGTGTGTATATATTTAATGTGTGTATATAACAGTGTGTATATATTTAATGTGTGTATATAACAGCGTGTATATATTTAATGTGTGCATATAACAGTGTGTATATATTTAATGTGTGTATATAACAGTGTGTATATATTTAATGTGTGTATATAACAGTGTGTATATATTTCATGTGTGTATATAACAGTGTGTATATATTTAATGTGTGTATATAACAGTGTGTATATATTTCATGTGTGTATATAACAGTGTGTACATATTTAATGTGTGTATATAACAGTGTGTATATATTTAATGTGTGTATATAACAGCGTATATATATTTAATGTGTGTATATAACAGTGTGTATATATTTAATGTGTGTATATAACAGTGTGTATATATTTAATGTGTGTATATAACAGTGTGTATATATTTAATGTGTGTATATAACAGTGTGTATATATTTAATGTGTGTATATAACAGTGTGTATATATTTATGTGTGTATATAACAGTGTGTATGTATTTAATGTGTGTATATAACAGTGTGTATATATGTAATGTGTGTATATAACAGCGTGTATATATGTAATGTGTGTATATAACAGTGTGTATATATTTAATGTGTGTATATAACAGTGTGTATATATTTAATGTGTGTATATAACAGTGTGTATATATTTAGTATATGTATATAACAGTGTGTATATATTTAATGTGTGTAAATAACAGTGTGTATATATTTAATGTGTGTATATAACAGTGTGCATATATTTAATGTGTGTATATAACAGTGTGTATATATTTCATGTGTGTATATAACAGTGTGTATATATTTCATGTGTGTATATAACAGTGTGTATATATTTAATGTGTGTATATAACAGTGTGTATATATTTAATGTGTGTATATAACAGCGTGTATATATTTAATGTGTGTATATAACAGTGTGTATATATTTAATGTGTGTATATAACAGTGTGTATATATTTAATGTGTGTATATAACAGTGTGTATATATTTAATGTGTGTATATAACAGTGTGTATATATTTAATGTGTGTATATAACAGTGTGTATATATTTAATGTGTGTATATAACAGTGTGTATATATTAATGTGTGTATATAACAGTGTGTATATATTTATGTGTGTATATAACAGTGTGTATATATTTAATGTGTGTATATACAGCGTGTATATATTTAATGTGTGTATATAACAGCGTGTATATATTTAATGTGTGTATATAAAAGTGTGTATCTATCTAATGTGTGTATATAACATGTGTATATAGTGTTTATATATGTAAGTGTGTATATAACAGTGTGTATATATTTAATGTGTGTATATAACAGCGTGTATATATTTAATGTGTGTATATAACAGCGTGTATATATTTAATGTGTGTATATAACAGTGTGTATATATTTAATGTGTGTATATAACAGCGTGTATATATTTAATGTGTGTATATAACAGCGTGTATATATTTATTGTGTGTATATAACAGCGTGTATATATTTAATGTGTGTATATAACAGCGTGTATATATTTAATGTGTGTG
>NW_028163152.1:32500-67578 GCF_964263955.1 Coregonus lavaretus | reverse complement strand
CACCTCTCTCTCACTCCCCCCCCCCCCCCCCCCCTCTCTCTCTCTCTCTCTCTCTCTCTCTCTCTCTTACTCTCTCTCTTACTCTCTTACTCTCTCTCTCTCTCTCTCTCTCTCTCTCTCTCTTACTCTCTCTCTTACTCTCTCTCTCTTACTCGCTCCCTCTCTCTCTGAACTGAACTGAGCAGTGAGAGGAGTGAGGGAGTCAAATGGTTGAAGAGGGAAACATCAATAACTCTCTCTCCTCCCCTCTGCTCTGCCCCTGCTACTCCCTGATGGAAACCCCTATGGATGGCTCATGGCACCTGTGTTCCTTTCTCCACTCCTATCTTTTAACGAGAAAGAGAGAAAGACAGACAGACAGAAGAGAAAGAGAGACAGAGAGAGAAAGAGAGAGGATAAAGGAAGTTACAGAAAGAGGGGGAAAGATATGAAGAAAGATAAACATATATTGAGAAAGAGAGAGGAGGAAGAGGAGAGGGATAGACCTGGGAGAGGAGGAAAGAGGAGAGAGAGAGAGAGAGAGAGAGAGAGAGAGAGAGAGAGAGAGAGAGAGAGAGAGAGAGAGAGAGAGAGAGATGCATGGGAGGGTATTAATAGAAAGAGAGAAGGGGAAAAAGAGGGAGAGAAGGAGAGAGGGGGGGAGAATTCTCCAGAGAGAGATGTTTACCTAATACACTGTCAAAGGGATTGGTCACTCTCTAGCAACAATCATAGCAACAAGACCAGCTAGTTACCGTACTAGCAAAACAAGGTCAAAACTAAAAGTCTTTATTAGTATTAGTGATATGTCTCAGTGATTATGGCATGTCAGCAAAATGATTTATTTGCTTTTATAGCTCATTATATACGCTACTGTAGGATACGGTTGGTTTTACTACTGTGATATGCTAGCTAAAATAATAGTATGCTAATACCGGTAGATGCTCTTTATTAGGCTAGCTAGCTAAAATGCCAGTATGCTTATAGTTTCTATTTCCTAGCTAGCTCATATGCTATTATGCTATTTCCTAGCTAGCTAATATGCTAGTATTTAAATAGGTTAATACTGTGGTATGCTAATAGCTCAAGCAAGCTAATATGCTAGTATGCTAATCAGTGCTCTTTCCTAGCTAGGGGCTAATGAGGTTAACTTCTATGAGTAAGGAAGTCCCAGCATGTAAACAAAAACGAATTAATCTCTGTACTTCAGCTGAGCAACAGAATAACAGGGTATGGAACTGGAATAAAAGGGCCTTGGGCAAAAACACACACAAACAAGCAAACAAGCACACACACACAAACACACACATGAGCGCACACACACAATAATCTGTATCTAACAGAGCGTGACTGTAATTTCATGGATGTTGTTTATGGTATAATGATTAATATTATAAAATGTGTTGTGTATAACAATATAAACATACTAACTGTTGACAACCACAAACTAAAAGCCCAATGTGCTGTTTATTAGTTGAAGTGTCTAACATTACCAACACACACTATGTTCATATGAATTCATGAACACGTTCACATTCATATTAACGTACTGCAAACGAATTAAAAATAATTTAACACTATCGTTTTTCTCTTAACCCCCTTTACAGGAGAAAGTGGAGTGATTTAAAAGCCTTTTTAGTCACACTCTGGGGAACTGTTCTCTCTCTCTCTGTGTGTGTGTGTGTGTGTGTGTGTGTGTGTGTGTGTGTGTGTGCGTGTGTGTGTGTGTGTGTGTGTGTGTGTGTGTGTGTGTGTGTGTGTGTGTGTGTGTGTGTGTGTGTGTGTGTGTGTGTGTGTGTGTGTGTGTGTGTGTGTGTGTGTGTGTGTGTGTGTGTGTGTGTGTGTGTGTGTGTGTGTGTGTGTGTGTGTGTGTGTGTGTGTTTGTGTGTGTGTGTGTGTGTGTGTGTGTGTGTGTGTGTGTGTGTGTGTGTGTGCGTGTGTGTGTGTGTGTGTGTGTGTGTGTGTGTGTGCGTGTGTGTGTGTGAATACTCCAGAAAGTATTCAGAACCCTTCACTTTTTCCACATTTTGTTACGTTAGAGGCTTATTCTAAAAGGGATTAAATAAATGGTTTTCCTCATCAATCTTCACACAATACTCCATAATGACAAAGCGAAAACAGGAATTTAGAAATGTTTGCAAATTTATTAAAAATAAAAACTGAAATACCTTATTTATATAAGTATTCAGACCCTTTGCTATGAGACTCGAAATTGAGCTCAGGTGCATCCTGTTTACATTGATCATCCTTGAGATGTTTCTACAACTTAATTGGACTCCACCTGTTGTACATTAAATTGATTGGACATGATTTGGAAAGGCACACACCTGTCTATATAAGGTCCCACAGTTGACAGTGCATGTCAGAGCAGAAACCAAGCCATGAGGTCGAAGGAATTGTCCGTAGAGCTCCGAGACAGGATTCTGACGAGGCACAGATCTGGGGAAAAATGTCTGCAGCATTGAAGGTCCCCAAGAACACAGTGGCCTCCATCAATCTTAAATGGAAGAAGTTTGGAACCACCAAGACTCTTCCTAGAGCTGGCCGCCCAGCCAAACTGAGCAATCGGGGGAGAAGGACCTTGGTCAGGGAGGTGACCAAGAACCCGATGATCACTCTGATAGAGCTCCAGAGTTCTACAGTGGAGATAGGAGAACCTTCCAGAAGGACAACCATCTCTGCAGCACTCCACCAATCAGGCCTTTATGGTAGAGTGGCCAGACGGAAGCCACTCCTCAGTAAAAGGCACATGACAGCCCGCTTGGAGTTTGCCAAAAGGCACCTAAAGACTCTCAGACCATGAGAAACAAGATTCTCTGGTCTGATGAAACCAAGATTGAACTTTTTGGCCTGAATTCCAAGCGTCACGTCTGGAGGAAACCTGGCATCATCCCTACAGTGAAGCATGGTGGTGGCAGCATCATGCAGTGGGGATGTTTTTCAGAGGCAGGGACTGGGAGTCTAGTCAGGATCGAGGGAAAGATGAACGGAGCAAAGTACAGAGAGATGCTTGATGAAAACCTGCTCCAGAGCGCTCAGGACCTCAGACTGGGGCGACGGTTCACCTTCCAACAGGACAATGACCCTAAGCACAAGGAGAGAGGGTCAATTGTTTCTGAATGTCCTTGAGTGGCCCAGCCAGAGCCCGGACTTGAACCCGATCAAACATCTCTGGAGAGACCTGAAATTATCTGTGCAGCGACGCTCACCATCCAACCTGACAGAGCTTGAGAGGATCTGCAGAGAAGAATGGGAGAAACTCCCCAAATACAGGTTTGCCAAGCTTGTAGCGTCATACCCAAGAAGACTCAAGGCTGTAATCGCTGCCAAAGGTGCTTCAACAAAGTACTGAGTAAAAGGTCTGAATACTTATGTAAATGTCATATTACAGTTTCTTATTCTTAATAAATTAGCTTAATGGGGTGGGAAAAAACGATTTAATCCATTTTAGAATAAGACTGTAACGTAACAAAATGTGGAAAATGTCAAGGGGTCAAAAGTTTTGAGAATGACACAAATACTAATTTTCACAAAGTCTGCTGCCTCAGCTTTGATGATGGCAATTTGCATATACTCCAGAATGTCATGAAGAGTGATCAGATGAATTGCAATTAATTGCAAAGTCCCTCTTTGCCATGAAAATGAACTTAATCCCCCCAAAACACTTCCACTGCATTTCAGCCCTGCCACAAAAGGACCAGCTGCCATCATGTCAGTGATTCTCTCGTTAACACAGGTGAGAGTGTTGACGAGGACAAGGCTGGAGATCACTCTGTCATGCTGATTGAGTTAGAATAACAGACTGGAAGCTTTAAAAGGAGGGTGGTGCTTGAAATCAGTGTTCTTCCTCTGTTAACCATGGGTACCTGCAAGGAAACACGTGCTGTCATCATTTCTTTGTACAAAAAGGGCTTCACAGGCAAGGATATTGCTGCTAGTAAGATTGCACCTAAATCAACCATTTATCGGATCATCAAGAACTTCAAGGAGAGAGGTTCAATTGTTGTGAAGAAGGCATCAGGGCGCCCAAGAAAGTCCAGCAAGCGCCAGGACCGTCTCCTAAAGTTGATTCAACTGCGGGATCGGGGCACCACCAGTGCAGAGCTTGCTCAGGAATGGCAGCAGGCAGGTGTGAGTGCATCTGCACGCACAGTGAGGCGAAGACTTTTGGAGGTTGGCCTGTTGTCAAGAAGGGCAGCAAAGAAGCCACTTCTCTCCAGGAAAAACATCAGGGACAGACTGATATTCTGCAAAAGGTACAGTGATTGGACTGCTGAGGACTGGGGTAAAGTCATTTTCTCTGAAGAATCCCCTTTCCGATTGTTTGGGGCTTCCTGAAAACACCTTGTCCAGAGAAGACAAGGTGAACGCTACCATCAGTCCTGTGTCATGCCAACAGTAAAGCATCCTGAGACCATTCATGTGTGGGGTTGCTTCTCAGCCAAGGGAGTGGGCTCACTCACAATTCTGCCTAAGAACACAGCCATGAATAAAGAATGGTACCAACACATCCTCTGAGAGCAACTTCTCCCAACCATCCAAGAATAGTTTGGTGATGAACAATGCCTTTTCCAGCATGATGGAGCACCTTGCCATAAGGCAAAAGTGATAACTAAGTGGCTCGGGGAACAAAACATCGAAATTTTGGGTCCATGGCCAGGAAACTCCCCAGCCTTAATCCCATTGAGAACTTGTGGTCGATCCTCAAGAGGCGGGTGGACAAACAAAAACCCACAAATTCTGACAAACTCCAAGCATTGATTATGCAAGAATGGGCTGCCATCAGTCAGGATGTGGCCCAGAAGTTAATTGACAGCATGCCAGGGCGGATTGCAGAGGTCTTGAAAAAGAAGGGTCAACACTGCAAATATTGACTCTTTGCATAAACGTAATGTAATTGTCAATAAAAGCCTTTGACACTTATGGAATTCTTGTAATTATACTTCAGTTACCATAGTAAAATCTGACAAAAATATCTCATAACATTGAAGCAGCGAACTTTGTGAAGACCAATACTTGTGTCATTCTCAAAACTTTTGACCACGACTGTATATTCCACCATTACACTATACGGTATCAGTTATGGTCCTAATAGACTGTGTGAATACTCCAGTATATATTCCACCACTATACAGTATCAGTTATGGTCCTAATAGACTGTGTGAATACTCCAGTATATATTCCACCACTATACAGTATCAGTTATGGTCCTAATAGTCTCTGTGTGAATACTCCAGTATATATTCCACCACTATACAGTATCAGTTATGGTCCTAATAGTCTCTGTGTGAATACTCCAGTATATATTCCACCACTATACAGTATCAGTTATGGTCCTAATAGACTGTGTGTGAATACTCCAGTATATATTCCACCACTACACTATACAGTATCAGTTATGGTCCTAATAGACTCTGTGTGAATACTCCAGTATATATTCCACCACTATACAGTATCAGTTATGGTCCTAATAGACTCTGTGTGAATACTCCAGTATATATTCCACCACTATACAGTATCAGTTATGGTCCTAATAGACTGTGTGAATACTCCAGTATATATTCCACCACTACACTATACAGTATCAGTTATGGTCCTAATAGACTCTGTGTGAATACTCCAGTATATATTCCACCACTATACAGTATCAGTTATGGTCCTAATAGACTCTGTGTGAATACTCCAGTATATATTCCACCACTATACAGTATCAGTTATGGTCCTAATAGACTGTGTGAATACTCCAGTATACATTCCACCACTATACAGTATCAGTTATGGTCCTAATAGACTGTGTGAATACTCCAGTATATATTCCACCACTATACAGTATCAGTTATGGTCCTAATAGACTCTGTGTGAATACTCCAGTATATATTCCACCACTACACTATACAGTATCAGTTATGGTCCTAATAGACTGTGTGAATACTCCAGTATATATTCCACCACTACACTATACAGTATCAGTTATGGTCCTAATAGTCTCTGTGTGAATACTCCAGTATATATTCCACCACTATACAGTATCAGTTATGGTCCTAATAGACTCTGTGTGAATACTCCAGTATATATTCCACCACTATACAGTATCAGTTATGGTCCTAATAGACTGTGTGAATACTCCAGTATATATTCCACCACTACACTATACAGTATCAGTTATGGTCCTAATAGACTGTGTGAATACTCCAGTATATATTCCACCACTACACTATACAGTATCAGTTATGGTCCTAATAGACTGTGTGAATACTCCAGTATATATTCCACCACTACACTATACAGTATCAGTTATGGTCCTAATAGACTGTGTGAATACTCCAGTATATATTCCACCACTACACTATACAGTATCAGTTATGGTCCTAATAGTCTCTGTGTGAATACTCCAGTATATATTCCACCCCTATACAGTATCAGTTATGGTCCTAATAGACTCTGTGTGAATACTCCAGTATATATTCCACCACTATACAGTATCAGTTATGGTCCTAATAGACTCTGTGTGAATACTCCAGTATATATTCCACCACTACACTATACAGTATCAGTTATGGTCCTAATAGACTGTGTGAATACTCCAGTATATATTCCACCACTATACAGTATCAGTTATGGTCCTAATAGTCTCTGTGTGAATACTCCAGTATATATTCCACCACTACACTATACAGTATCAGTTATGGTCCTAATAGACTCTGTGTGAATACTCCAGTATATATTCCACCACTACACTATACAGTATCAGTTATGGTCCTAATAGACTCTGTGTGAATACTCCAGTATATATTCCACCACTACACTATACAGTATCAGTTATGGTCCTAATAGACTGTGTGAATACTCCAGTATATATTCCACCACTATACAGTATCAGTTATGGTCCTAATAGACTCTGTGTGAATACTCCAGTATATATTCCACCACTATACAGTATCAGTTATGGTCCTAATAGACTCTGTGTGAATACTCCAGTATATATTCCACCACTATACAGTATCAGTTATGGTCCTAATAGACTGTGTGAATACTCCAGTATATATTCCACCACTATACAGTATCAGTTATGGTCCTAATAGACTGTGTGAATACTCCAGTATATATTCCACCACTATACAGTATCAGTTATGGTCCTAATAGACTGTGTGAATACTCCAGTATATATTCCACCTCTATACAGTATCAGTTATGGTCCTAATAGACTGTGTGAATACTCCAGTATATATTCCACCACTATACAGTATCAGTTATGGTCCTAATAGACTGTGTGAATACTCCAGTATATATTCCACCACTACACTATACAGTATCAGTTATGGTCCTAATAGACTGTGTGAATACTCCAGTATATATTCCACCACTATACAGTATCAGTTATGGTCCTAATAGACTCTGTGTGAATACTCCAGTATATATTCCACCACTACACTATACAGTATCAGTTATGGTCCTAATAGACTCTGTGTGAATACTCCAGTATATATTCCACCACTACACTATACAGTATCAGTTATGGTCCTAATAGACTGTGTGAATACTCCAGTATATATTCCACCACTATACAGTATCAGTTATGGTCCTAATAGTCTCTGTGTGAATACTCCAGTATATATTCCACCACTATACAGTATCAGTTATGGTCCTAATAGACTCTGTGTGAATACTCCAGTATATATTCCACCACTATACAGTATCAGTTATGGTCCTAATAGTCTCTGTGTGAATACTCCAGTATATATTCCACCACTATACAGTATCAGTTATGGTCCTAATAGACTCTGTGTGAATACTCCAGTATATATTCCACCACTACACTATACGATATTAGTTATGGTCCTAATAGACTCTGTGTGAATACTCCAGTATATATTCCACCACTACACTATACAGTATCAGTTATGGTCCTAATAGACTCTGTGTGAATACTCCAGTATATATTCCACCACTACACTATACAGTATCAGTTATGGTCCTAATAGACTCTGTGTGAATACTCCAGTATATATTCCACCACTACACTATACAGTATCAGTTATGGTCCTAATAGTCTCTGTGTGAATACTCCAGTATATATTCCACCACTATACAGTATCAGTTATGGTCCTAATAGACTGTGTGAATACTCCAGTATATATTCCACCACTACACTATACAGTATCAGTTATGGTCCTAATAGACTGTGTGAATACTCCAGTATATATTCCACCACTATACAGTATCAGTTATGGTCCTAATAGACTCTGTGTGAATACTCCAGTATATATTCCACCACTATACAGTATCAGTTATGGTCCTAATAGACTCTGTGTGAATACTCCAGTATATATTCCACCACTACACTATACAGTATCAGTTATGGTCCTAATAGACTGTGTGAATACTCCAGTATATATTCCACCACTATACAGTATCAGTTATGGTCCTAATAGACTGTGTGAATACTCCAGTATATATTCCACCACTATACAGTATCAGTTATGGTCCTAATAGACTGTGTGAATACTCCAGTATATATTCCACCACTATACAGTATCAGTTATGGTCCTAATAGACTGTGTGAATACTCCAGTATATATTCCACCACTATACAGTATCAGTTATGGTCCTAATAGTCTCTGTGTGAATACTCCAGTATATATTCCACCACTATACAGTATCAGTTATGGTCCTAATAGACTCTGTGTGAATACTCCAGTATATATTCCACCACTACACTATACAGTATCAGTTATGGTCCTAATAGACTGTGTGAATACTCCAGTATATATTCCACCACTACACTATACAGTATCAGTTATGGTCCTAATAGACTGTGTGAATACTCCAGTATATATTCCACCACTATACAGTATCAGTTATGGTCCTAATAGTCTCTGTGTGAATACTCCAGTATATATTACACCACTATACAGTATCAGTTATGGTCCTAATAGACTGTGTGAATACTCCAGTATATATTCCACCACTATACAGTATCAGTTATGGTCCTAATAGACTCTGTGTGAATACTCCAGTATATATTCCACCACTACACTATACAGTATCAGTTATGGTCCTAATAGTCTCTGTGTGAATACTCCAGTATATATTCCACCACTACACTATACAGTATCAGTTATGGTCCTAATAGTCTCTGTGTGAATACTCCAGTATATATTCCACCACTATACAGTATCAGTTATGGTCCTAATAGTCTCTGTGTGAATACTCCAGTATATATTACACCACTATACAGTATCAGTTATGGTCCTAATAGACTGTGTGAATACTCCAGTATATATTCCACCACTATACAGTATCAGTTATGGTCCTAATAGTCTCTGTGTGAATACTCCAGTATATATTCCACCACTACACTATACAGTATCAGTTATGGTCCTAATAGTCTCTGTGTGAATACTCCAGTATATATTCCACCACTATACAGTATCAGTTATGGTCCTAATAGTCTCTGTGTGAATACTCCAGTATATATTCCACCACTACACTATACAGTATCAGTTATGGTCCTAATAGTCTCTGTGTGAATACTCCAGTATATATTCCACCACTATACAGTATCAGTTATGGTCCTAATAGACTCTGTGTGAATACTCCAGTATATATTCCACCACTATACAGTATCAGTTATGGTCCTAATAGACTGTGTGAATACTCCAGTATATATTCCACCACTATACAGTATCAGTTATGGTCCTAATAGACTCTGTGTGAATACTCCAGTATATATTCCACCACTATACAGTATCAGTTATGGTCCTAATAGACTCTGTGTGAATACTCCAGTATATATTCCACCACTACACTATACAGTATCAGTTATGGTCCTAATAGACTGTGTGAATACTCCAGTATATATTCCACCACTATACAGTATCAGTTATGGTCCTAATAGTCTCTGTGTGAATATTCCAGTATATATTCCACCACTATACAGTATCAGTTATGGTCCTAATAGTATCTGTGTGAATACTCCAGTATATATTCCACCACTATACAGTATCAGTTATGGTCCTAATAGTCTCTGTGTGAATACTCCAGTATATATTCCACCACTACACTATACAGTATCAGTTATGGTCCTAATAGTCTCTGTGTGAATACTCCAGTATATATTCCACCACTACACTATACGGTATCAGTTATGGTCCTAATAGGCTCTGTGTGAATACTCCAGTATATATTCCACCACTATACAGTATCAGTTATGGTCCTACTAGACTCTGTGTGAATACTCCAGTATATATTCCACCACTACACTATACAGTATCAGTTATGGTCCTAATAGACTGTGTGAATACTCCAGTATATATTCCACCACTATACAGTATCAGTTATGGTCCTAATAGACTGTGTGAATACTCCAGTGTATATTCCACCACTATACAGTATTAGTTATGGTCCCAATAGACTATGTGTGAATACTCCAGTATACATTCCACCACTACACTATAGAGTATCAGTTATGGTCCTAATAGTCTCTGTGTGAATACTCCAGTATATATTCCACCACTACACTATACAGTATCAGTTATGGTCCTAATAGACTGTGTGAATACTCCAGTATATATTCCACCACTACACTATACAGTATCAGTTATGGTCCTAATAGTCTCTGTGTGAATACTCCAGTATATATTCCACCACTACACTATACAGTATCAGTTATGGTCCTAATAGACTGTGTGAATACTCCAGTATATATTCCACCACTATACAGTATCAGTTATGGTCCTAATAGACTCTGTGTGAATACTCCAGTATATATTCCACCACTATACAGTATCAGTTATGGTCCTAATAGACTCTGTGTGAATACTCCAGTATATATTCCACCACTATACAGTATCAGTTATGGTCCTAATAGACTGTGTGAATACTCCAGTATATATTCCACCACTATACAGCATCAGTTATGGTCCTAATAGACTGTGTGAATACTCCAGTATATATTCCACCACTATACAGTATCAGTTATGGTCCTAATAGACTGTGTGAATACTCCAGTATATATTCCACCTCTATACAGTATCAGTTATGGTCCTAATAGACTGTGTGAATACTCCAGTATATATTCCACCACTATACAGTATCAGTTATGGTCCTAATAGACTGTGTGAATACTCCAGTATATATTCCACCACTACACTATACAGTATCAGTTATGGTCCTAATAGACTGTGTGAATACTCCAGTATATATTCCACCACTATACAGTATCAGTTATGGTCCTAATAGACTGTGTGAATAGTCCAGTATATATTCCACCACTACACTATACAGTATCAGTTATGGTCCTAATAGACTGTGTGAATACTCCAGTATATATTCCACCACTATACAGTATCAGTTATGGTCCTAATAGTCTCTGTGTGAATACTCCAGTATATATTCCACCACTACACTATACAGTATCAGTTATGGTCCTAATAGTCTCTGTGTGAATACTCCAGTATATATTCCACCACTACACTATACAGTATCAGTTATGGTCCTAATAGTCTCTGTGTGAATACTCCAGTATATATTCCACCACTACACTATACAGTATCAGTTATGGTCCTAATAGACTGTGTGAATACTCCAGTATATATTCCACCACTATACAGTATCAGTTATGGTCCTAATAGACTGTGTGAATACTCCAGTATATATTCCACCACTACACTATACAGTATCAGTTATGGTCCTAATAGACTGTGTGAATACTCCAGTATATATTCCACCACTATACAGTATCAGTTATGGTCCTAATAGTCTCTGTGTGAATACTCCAGTATATATTCCACCACTATACAGTATCAGTTATGGTCCTACTAGACTCTGTGTGAATACTCCAGTATATATTCCACCACTACACTATACAGTATCAGTTATGGTCCTAATAGACTGTGTGAATACTCCAGTATATATTCCACCACTATACAGTATCAGTTATGGTCCTAATAGTCTCTGTGTGAATACTCCAGTATATATTCCACCACTACACTATACAGTATCAGTTATGGTCCTAATAGACTCTGTGTGAATACTCCAGTATATATTCCACCACTACACTATACAGTATCAGTTATGGTCCTAATAGACTCTGTGTGAATACTCCAGTATATATTCCACCACTACACTATACAGTATCAGTTATGGTCCTAATAGACTGTGTGAATACTCCAGTATATATTCCACCACTATACAGTATCAGTTATGGTCCTAATAGACTCTGTGTGAATACTCCAGTATATATTCCACCACTATACAGTATCAGTTATGGTCCTAATAGACTCTGTGTGAATACTCCAGTATATATTCCACCACTATACAGTATCAGTTATGGTCCTAATAGACTGTGTGAATACTCCAGTATATATTCCACCACTATACAGTATCAGTTATGGTCCTAATAGACTGTGTGAATACTCCAGTATATATTCCACCACTATACAGTATCAGTTATGGTCCTAATAGACTGTGTGAATACTCCAGTATATATTCCACCTCTATACAGTATCAGTTATGGTCCTAATAGACTGTGTGAATACTCCAGTATATATTCCACCACTATACAGTATCAGTTATGGTCCTAATAGACTGTGTGAATACTCCAGTATATATTCCACCACTACACTATACAGTATCAGTTATGGTCCTAATAGACTGTGTGAATACTCCAGTATATATTCCACCACTATACAGTATCAGTTATGGTCCTAATAGACTCTGTGTGAATACTCCAGTATATATTCCACCACTACACTATACAGTATCAGTTATGGTCCTAATAGACTCTGTGTGAATACTCCAGTATATATTCCACCACTACACTATACAGTATCAGTTATGGTCCTAATAGACTGTGTGAATACTCCAGTATATATTCCACCACTATACAGTATCAGTTATGGTCCTAATAGTCTCTGTGTGAATACTCCAGTATATATTCCACCACTATACAGTATCAGTTATGGTCCTAATAGACTCTGTGTGAATACTCCAGTATATATTCCACCACTATACAGTATCAGTTATGGTCCTAATAGTCTCTGTGTGAATACTCCAGTATATATTCCACCACTATACAGTATCAGTTATGGTCCTAATAGACTCTGTGTGAATACTCCAGTATATATTCCACCACTACACTATACGATATTAGTTATGGTCCTAATAGACTCTGTGTGAATACTCCAGTATATATTCCACCACTACACTATACAGTATCAGTTATGGTCCTAATAGACTCTGTGTGAATACTCCAGTATATATTCCACCACTACACTATACAGTATCAGTTATGGTCCTAATAGACTCTGTGTGAATACTCCAGTATATATTCCACCACTACACTATACAGTATCAGTTATGGTCCTAATAGTCTCTGTGTGAATACTCCAGTATATATTCCACCACTATACAGTATCAGTTATGGTCCTAATAGACTGTGTGAATACTCCAGTATATATTCCACCACTACACTATACAGTATCAGTTATGGTCCTAATAGACTGTGTGAATACTCCAGTATATATTCCACCACTATACAGTATCAGTTATGGTCCTAATAGACTCTGTGTGAATACTCCAGTATATATTCCACCACTATACAGTATCAGTTATGGTCCTAATAGACTCTGTGTGAATACTCCAGTATATATTCCACCACTACACTATACAGTATCAGTTATGGTCCTAATAGACTGTGTGAATACTCCAGTATATATTCCACCACTATACAGTATCAGTTATGGTCCTAATAGACTGTGTGAATACTCCAGTATATATTCCACCACTATACAGTATCAGTTATGGTCCTAATAGACTGTGTGAATACTCCAGTATATATTCCACCACTATACAGTATCAGTTATGGTCCTAATAGACTGTGTGAATACTCCAGTATATATTCCACCACTATACAGTATCAGTTATGGTCCTAATAGTCTCTGTGTGAATACTCCAGTATATATTCCACCACTATACAGTATCAGTTATGGTCCTAATAGACTCTGTGTGAATACTCCAGTATATATTCCACCACTACACTATACAGTATCAGTTATGGTCCTAATAGACTGTGTGAATACTCCAGTATATATTCCACCACTACACTATACAGTATCAGTTATGGTCCTAATAGACTGTGTGAATACTCCAGTATATATTCCACCACTATACAGTATCAGTTATGGTCCTAATAGTCTCTGTGTGAATACTCCAGTATATATTACACCACTATACAGTATCAGTTATGGTCCTAATAGACTGTGTGAATACTCCAGTATATATTCCACCACTATACAGTATCAGTTATGGTCCTAATAGACTCTGTGTGAATACTCCAGTATATATTCCACCACTACACTATACAGTATCAGTTATGGTCCTAATAGTCTCTGTGTGAATACTCCAGTATATATTCCACCACTACACTATACAGTATCAGTTATGGTCCTAATAGTCTCTGTGTGAATACTCCAGTATATATTCCACCACTATACAGTATCAGTTATGGTCCTAATAGTCTCTGTGTGAATACTCCAGTATATATTACACCACTATACAGTATCAGTTATGGTCCTAATAGACTGTGTGAATACTCCAGTATATATTCCACCACTATACAGTATCAGTTATGGTCCTAATAGTCTCTGTGTGAATACTCCAGTATATATTCCACCACTACACTATACAGTATCAGTTATGGTCCTAATAGTCTCTGTGTGAATACTCCAGTATATATTCCACCACTATACAGTATCAGTTATGGTCCTAATAGTCTCTGTGTGAATACTCCAGTATATATTCCACCACTACACTATACAGTATCAGTTATGGTCCTAATAGTCTCTGTGTGAATACTCCAGTATATATTCCACCACTATACAGTATCAGTTATGGTCCTAATAGACTCTGTGTGAATACTCCAGTATATATTCCACCACTATACAGTATCAGTTATGGTCCTAATAGACTGTGTGAATACTCCAGTATATATTCCACCACTATACAGTATCAGTTATGGTCCTAATAGACTCTGTGTGAATACTCCAGTATATATTCCACCACTATACAGTATCAGTTATGGTCCTAATAGACTCTGTGTGAATACTCCAGTATATATTCCACCACTACACTATACAGTATCAGTTATGGTCCTAATAGACTGTGTGAATACTCCAGTATATATTCCACCACTATACAGTATCAGTTATGGTCCTAATAGTCTCTGTGTGAATATTCCAGTATATATTCCACCACTATACAGTATCAGTTATGGTCCTAATAGTATCTGTGTGAATACTCCAGTATATATTCCACCACTATACAGTATCAGTTATGGTCCTAATAGTCTCTGTGTGAATACTCCAGTATATATTCCACCACTACACTATACAGTATCAGTTATGGTCCTAATAGTCTCTGTGTGAATACTCCAGTATATATTCCACCACTACACTATACGGTATCAGTTATGGTCCTAATAGGCTCTGTGTGAATACTCCAGTATATATTCCACCACTATACAGTATCAGTTATGGTCCTACTAGACTCTGTGTGAATACTCCAGTATATATTCCACCACTACACTATACAGTATCAGTTATGGTCCTAATAGACTGTGTGAATACTCCAGTATATATTCCACCACTATACAGTATCAGTTATGGTCCTAATAGACTGTGTGAATACTCCAGTGTATATTCCACCACTATACAGTATTAGTTATGGTCCCAATAGACTATGTGTGAATACTCCAGTATACATTCCACCACTACACTATAGAGTATCAGTTATGGTCCTAATAGTCTCTGTGTGAATACTCCAGTATATATTCCACCACTACACTATACAGTATCAGTTATGGTCCTAATAGACTGTGTGAATACTCCAGTATATATTCCACCACTACACTATACAGTATCAGTTATGGTCCTAATAGTCTCTGTGTGAATACTCCAGTATATATTCCACCACTACACTATACAGTATCAGTTATGGTCCTAATAGACTGTGTGAATACTCCAGTATATATTCCACCACTATACAGTATCAGTTATGGTCCTAATAGACTCTGTGTGAATACTCCAGTATATATTCCACCACTATACAGTATCAGTTATGGTCCTAATAGACTCTGTGTGAATACTCCAGTATATATTCCACCACTATACAGTATCAGTTATGGTCCTAATAGACTGTGTGAATACTCCAGTATATATTCCACCACTATACAGCATCAGTTATGGTCCTAATAGACTGTGTGAATACTCCAGTATATATTCCACCACTATACAGTATCAGTTATGGTCCTAATAGACTGTGTGAATACTCCAGTATATATTCCACCTCTATACAGTATCAGTTATGGTCCTAATAGACTGTGTGAATACTCCAGTATATATTCCACCACTATACAGTATCAGTTATGGTCCTAATAGACTGTGTGAATACTCCAGTATATATTCCACCACTACACTATACAGTATCAGTTATGGTCCTAATAGACTGTGTGAATACTCCAGTATATATTCCACCACTATACAGTATCAGTTATGGTCCTAATAGACTGTGTGAATAGTCCAGTATATATTCCACCACTACACTATACAGTATCAGTTATGGTCCTAATAGACTGTGTGAATACTCCAGTATATATTCCACCACTATACAGTATCAGTTATGGTCCTAATAGTCTCTGTGTGAATACTCCAGTATATATTCCACCACTACACTATACAGTATCAGTTATGGTCCTAATAGTCTCTGTGTGAATACTCCAGTATATATTCCACCACTACACTATACAGTATCAGTTATGGTCCTAATAGTCTCTGTGTGAATACTCCAGTATATATTCCACCACTACACTATACAGTATCAGTTATGGTCCTAATAGACTGTGTGAATACTCCAGTATATATTCCACCACTATACAGTATCAGTTATGGTCCTAATAGACTGTGTGAATACTCCAGTATATATTCCACCACTACACTATACAGTATCAGTTATGGTCCTAATAGACTGTGTGAATACTCCAGTATATATTCCACCACTATACAGTATCAGTTATGGTCCTAATAGTCTCTGTGTGAATACTCCAGTATATATTCCACCACTATACAGTATCAGTTATGGTCCTACTAGACTCTGTGTGAATACTCCAGTATATATTCCACCACTACACTATACAGTATCAGTTATGGTCCTAATAGACTGTGTGAATACTCCAGTATATATTCCACCACTATACAGTATCAGTTATGGTCCTAATAGTCTCTGTGTGAATACTCCAGTATATATTCCACCACTACATTATACAGTATCAGTTATGGTCCTAATAGACTGTGTGAATACTCCAGTATATATTCCACCACTACATTATACAGTATCAGTTATGGTCCTAATAGACTGTGTGAATACTCCAGTATATATTCCACCACTACACTATACAGTATCAGTTATGGTCCTAATAGACTGTGTGAATACTCCAGTATATATTCCACCACTACACTATACAGTATCAGTTATGGTCCTAATAGACTGTGTGAATACTCCAGTATATATTCCACCACTATACAGTATCAGTTATGGTCCTAATAGACTGTGTGAATACTCCAGTATATATTCCACCACTACACTATACAGTATCAGTTATGGTCCTAATAGACTGTGTGAATACTCCAGTATATATTCCACCACTATACAGTATCAGTTATGGTCCTAATAGTCTCTGTGTGAATACTCCAGTATATATTCCACCACTATACAGTATCAGTTATGGTCCTAATAGACTGTGTGAATACTCCAGTATATATTCCACCACTACACTATACAGTATCAGTTATGGTCCTAATAGACTCTGTGTGAATACTCCAGTATATATTCCACCACTATACAGTATCAGTTATGGTCCTAATAGACTCTGTGTGTAAACTCCAGTATATATTCCACCACTATACAGTATCAGTTATGGTCCTAATAGACTCTGTGTGAATACTCCAGTATATATTCCACCACTATACAGTATCAGTTATGGTCCTAATAGACTCTGTGTGAATACTCCAGTATATATTCCACCACTACACTATACAGTATCAGTTATGGTCCTAATAGACTCTGTGTGAATACTCCAGTATATATTCCACCACTACACTATACAGTATCAGTTATGGTCCTAATAGACTCTGTGTGAATACTCCAGTATATATTCCACCACTATACAGTATCAGTTATGGTCCTAATAGACTCTGTGTGTAAACTCCAGAATATATTCCACCACTATACAGTATCAGTTATGGTCCTAATAGACTGTGTGAATACTCCAGTATATATTCCACCACTATACAGTATCAGTTATGGTCCTAATAGTCTCTGTGTGAATACTCCAGTATATATTCCACCACTATACAGTATCAGTTATGGTCCTAATAGACTGTGTGAATACTCCAGTATATATTCCACCCCTATACAGTATCAGTTATGGTCCTAATAGACTGTGTGAATACTCCAGTATATATTCCACCACTACACTATACAGTATCAGTTATGGTCCTAATAGACTGTGTGAATACTCCAGTATATATTCCACCACTACACTATACAGTATCAGTTATGGTCCTAATAGACTGTGTGAATACTCCAGTATATATTCCACCACTATACAGTATCAGTTATGGTCCTAATAGTCTCTGTGTGAATACTCCAGTATATATTCCACCACTACACTATACAGTATCAGTTATGGTCCTAATAGTCTCTGTGTGAATACTCCAGTATATATTCCACCACTACACTATACAGTATCAGTTATGGTCCTAATAGTCTCTGTGTGAATACTCCAGTATATATTCCACCACTACACTATACAGTATCAGTTATGGTCCTAATAGACTCTGTGTGAATACTCCAGTATATATTCCACCACTATACAGTATCAGTTATGGTCCTAATAGACTGTGTGAATACTCCAGTATATATTCCACCACTATACAGTATCAGTTATGGTCCTAATAGACTCTGTGTGAATACTCCAGTATATATTCCACCACTATACAGTATCAGTTATGGTCCTAATAGACTCTGTGTGAATACTCCAGTATATATTCAACCACTATACAGTATCAGTTATGGTCCTAATAGACTCTGTGTGAATACTCCAGTATATATTCCACCACTATACAGTATCAGTTATGGTCCTAATAGACTCTGTGTGAATACTCCAGTATATTTTCCACCACTACACTATACAGTATCAGTTATGGTCCTAATAGACTCTGTGTGAATACTCCAGTATATATTCCACCACTATACAGTATCAGTTATGGTCCTAATAGTCTCTGTGTGAATACTCCAGTATATATTCCACCACTACACTATACAGTATCAGTTATGGTCCTAATAGACTGTGTGAATATTCCAGTATATATTCCACCACTATACAGTATCAGTTATGGTCCTAATAGACTCTGTGTGAATACTCCAGTATATATTCCACCACTATACAGTATCAGTTATGGTCCTAATAGACTCTGTGTGAATACTCCAGTATATATTCCACCACTATACAGTATCAGTTATGGTCCTAATAGTCTCTGTGTGAATACTCCAGTATATATTCCACCCCTATACAGTATCAGTTATGGTCCTAATAGACTCTGTGTGAATACTCCAGTATATATTCCACCACTATACAGTATCAGTTATGGTCCTAATAGACTCTGTGTGAATACTCCAGTATATATTCCACCACTATACAGTATCAGTTATGGTCCTAATAGACTCTGTGTGAATACTCCAGTATATTTTCCACCACTACACTATACAGTATCAGTTATGGTCCTAATAGACTCTGTGTGAATACTCCAGTATATATTCCACCACTATACAGTATCAGTTATGGTCCTAATAGACTCTGTGTGAATACTCCAGTATATATTCCACCACTACACTATACAGTATCAGTTATGGTCCTAATAGACTGTGTGAATACTCCAGTATATATTCCACCACTACACTATACAGTATCAGTTATGGTCCTAATAGACTGTGTGAATACTCCAGTATATATTCCACCACTATACAGTATCAGTTATGGTCCTAATAGACTCTGTGTGAATACTCCAGTATATATTCCACCACTATACAGTATCAGTTATGGTCCTAATAGACTCTGTGTGAATACTCCAGTATATATTCCACCACTATACAGTATCAGTTATGGTCCTAATAGACTGTGTGAATACTCCAGTATATATTCCACCACTATACAGCATCAGTTATGGTCCTAATAGACTGTGTGAATACTCCAGTATATATTCCACCACTATACAGTATCAGTTATGGTCCTAATAGACTGTGTGAATACTCCAGTATATATTCCACCTCTATACAGTATCAGTTATGGTCCTAATAGACTGTGTGAATACTCCAGTATATATTCCACCACTATACAGTATCAGTTATGGTCCTAATAGACTGTGTGAATACTCCAGTATATATTCCACCACTACACTATACAGTATCAGTTATGGTCCTAATAGACTGTGTGAATACTCCAGTATATATTCCACCACTATACAGTATCAGTTATGGTCCTAATAGACTGTGTGAATAGTCCAGTATATATTCCACCACTACACTATACAGTATCAGTTATGGTCCTAATAGACTGTGTGAATACTCCAGTATATATTCCACCACTATACAGTATCAGTTATGGTCCTAATAGACTGTGTGAATAGTCCAGTATATATTCCACCACTACACTATACAGTATCAGTTATGGTCCTAATAGACTGTGTGAATACTCCAGTATATATTCCACCACTATACAGTATCAGTTATGGTCCTAATAGTCTCTGTGTGAATACTCCAGTATATATTCCACCACTACACTATACAGTATCAGTTATGGTCCTAATAGTCTCTGTGTGAATACTCCAGTATATATTCCACCACTACACTATACAGTATCAGTTATGGTCCTAATAGTCTCTGTGTGAATACTCCAGTATATATTCCACCACTACACTATACAGTATCAGTTATGGTCCTAATAGACTGTGTGAATACTCCAGTATATATTCCACCACTACACTATACAGTATCAGTTATGGTCCTAATAGACTGTGTGAATACTCCAGTATATATTCCACCACTATACAGTATCAGTTATGGTCCTAATAGACTGTGTGAATACTCCAGTATATATTCCACCACTACACTATACAGTATCAGTTATGGTCCTAATAGACTGTGTGAATACTCCAGTATATATTCCACCACTATACAGTATCAGTTATGGTCCTAATAGTCTCTGTGTGAATACTCCAGTATATATTCCACCACTATACAGTATCAGTTATGGTCCTACTAGACTCTGTGTGAATACTCCAGTATATATTCCACCACTACACTATACAGTATCAGTTATGGTCCTAATAGACTGTGTGAATACTCCAGTATATATTCCACCACTATACAGTATCAGTTATGGTCCTAATAGTCTCTGTGTGAATACTCCAGTATATATTCCACCACTACATTATACAGTATCAGTTATGGTCCTAATAGACTGTGTGAATACTCCAGTATATATTCCACCACTACATTATACAGTATCAGTTATGGTCCTAATAGACTGTGTGAATACTCCAGTATATATTCCACCACTACACTATACAGTATCAGTTATGGTCCTAATAGACTGTGTGAATACTCCAGTATATATTCCACCACTACACTATACAGTATCAGTTATGGTCCTAATAGACTGTGTGAATACTCCAGTATATATTCCACCACTATACAGTATCAGTTATGGTCCTAATAGACTGTGTGAATACTCCAGTATATATTCCACCACTACACTATACAGTATCAGTTATGGTCCTAATAGACTGTGTGAATACTCCAGTATATATTCCACCACTATACAGTATCAGTTATGGTCCTAATAGTCTCTGTGTGAATACTCCAGTATATATTCCACCACTATACAGTATCAGTTATGGTCCTAATAGACTGTGTGAATACTCCAGTATATATTCCACCACTACACTATACAGTATCAGTTATGGTCCTAATAGACTCTGTGTGAATACTCCAGTATATATTCCACCACTATACAGTATCAGTTATGGTCCTAATAGACTCTGTGTGTAAACTCCAGTATATATTCCACCACTATACAGTATCAGTTATGGTCCTAATAGACTCTGTGTGAATACTCCAGTATATATTCCACCACTATACAGTATCAGTTATGGTCCTAATAGACTCTGTGTGAATACTCCAGTATATATTCCACCACTACACTATACAGTATCAGTTATGGTCCTAATAGACTCTGTGTGAATACTCCAGTATATATTCCACCACTATACAGTATCAGTTATGGTCCTAATAGACTGTGTGAATACTCCAGTATATATTCCACCACTATACAGTATCAGTTATGGTCCTAATAGACTGTGTGAATACTCCAGTATATATTCCACCACTATACAGTATCAGTTATGGTCCTAATAGACTCTGTGTGAATACTCCAGTATATATTCCACCACTATACAGTATCAGTTATGGTCCTAATAGACTCTGTGTGAATACTCCAGTATATATTCCACCACTACACTATACAGTATCAGTTATGGTCCTAATAGACTCTGTGTGAATACTCCAGTATATATTCCACCACTATACAGTATCAGTTATGGTCCTAATAGACTCTGTGTGTAAACTCCAGAATATATTCCACCACTATACAGTATCAGTTATGGTCCTAATAGACTGTGTGAATACTCCAGTATATATTCCACCACTATACAGTATCAGTTATGGTCCTAATAGTCTCTGTGTGAATACTCCAGTATATATTCCACCACTATACAGTATCAGTTATGGTCCTAATAGACTGTGTGAATACTCCAGTATATATTCCACCCCTATACAGTATCAGTTATGGTCCTAATAGACTGTGTGAATACTCCAGTATATATTCCACCACTACACTATACAGTATCAGTTATGGTCCTAATAGACTGTGTGAATACTCCAGTATATATTCCACCACTATACAGTATCAGTTATGGTCCTAATAGACTCTGTGTGAATACTCCAGTATATATTCCACCACTACACTATACAGTATCAGTTATGGTCCTAATAGACTCTATGTGAATACTCCAGTATATATTCCACCACTACACTATACAGTATCAGTTATGGTCCTAATAGACTGTGTGAATACTCCAGTATATATTCCACCACTATACAGTATCAGTTATGGTCCTAATAGTCTCTGTGTGAATACTCCAGTATATATTCCACCACTACACTATACAGTATCAGTTATGGTCCTAATAGTCTCTGTGTGAATACTCCAGTATATATTCCACCACTACACTATACAGTATCAGTTATGGTCCTAATAGTCTCTGTGTGAATACTCCAGTATATATTCCACCACTACACTATACAGTATCAGTTATGGTCCTAATAGACTGTGTGAATACTCCAGTATATATTCCACCACTATACAGTATCAGTTATGGTCCTAATAGACTCTGTGTGAATACTCCAGTATATATTCCACCACTATACAGTATCAGTTATGGTCCTAATAGTCTCTGTGTGAATACTCCAGTATATATTCCACCACTATACAGTATCAGTTATGGTCCTAATAGTCTCTGTGTGAATACTCCAGTATATATTCCACCACTACACTATACAGTATCAGTTATGGTCCTAATAGTCTCTGTGTGAATACTCCAGTATATATTCCACCACTACACTATACAGTATCAGTTATGGTCCTAATAGTCTCTGTGTGAATACTCCAGTATATATTCCACCACTATACAGTATCAGTTATGGTCCTAATAGTCTCTGTGTGAATACTCCAGTATATATTCCACCACTACACTATACAGTATCAGTTATGGTCCTAATAGTCTCTGTGTGAATACTCCAGTATATATTCCACCACTACACTATACAGTATCAGTTATGGTCCTAATAGACTCTGTGTGAATACTCCAGTATATATTCCACCACTACACTATACAGTATCAGTTATGGTCCTAATAGACTGTGTGAATACTCCAGTATATATTCCACCACTACACTATACAGTATCAGTTATGGTCCTAATAGACTGTGTGAATACTCCAGTATATATTCCACCACTATACAGTATCAGTTATGGTCCTAATAGTCTCTGTGTGAATACTCCAGTATATATTCCACCACTATACAGTATCAGTTATGGTCCTAATAGTCTCTGTGTGAATACTCCAGTATATATTCCACCACTACACTATACAGTATCAGTTATGGTCCTAATAGTCTCTGTGTGAATACTCCAGTATATATTCCACCACTACACTATACAGTATCAGTTATGGTCCTAATAGTCTCTGTGTGAATACTCCAGTATATATTCCACCACTACACTATACAGTATCAGTTATGGTCCTAATAGACTCTGTGTGAATACTCCAGTATATATTCCACCACTACACTATACAGTATCAGTTATGGTCCTAATAGACTGTGTGAATACTCCAGTATATATTCCACCACTACACTATACAGTATCAGTTATGGTCCTAATAGACTGTGTGAATACTCCAGTATATATTCCACCACTATACAGTATCAGTTATGGTCCTAATAGTCTCTGTGTGAATACTCCAGTATATATTCCACCACTATACAGTATCAGTTATGGTCCTAATAGTCTCTGTGTGAATACTCCAGTATATATTCCACCACTACACTATACAGTATCAGTTATGGTCCTAATAGACTGTGTGAATACTCCAGTATATATTCCACCACTACACTATACAGTATCAGTTATGGTCCTAATAGACTCTGTGTGAATACTCCAGTATATATTCCACCACTACACTATACAGTATCAGTTATGGTCCTAATAGACTGTGTGAATACTCCAGTATATATTCCACCCCTATACAGTATCAGTTATGGTCCTAATAGACTGTGTGAATACTCCAGTATATATTCCACCACTACACTATACAGTATCAGTTATGGTCCTAATAGACTGTGTGAATACTCCAGTATATATTCCACCACTATACAGTATCAGTTATGGTCCTAATAGACTCTGTGTGAATACTCCAGTATATATTCCACCACTACACTATACAGTATCAGTTATGGTCCTAATAGACTCTATGTGAATACTCCAGTATATATTCCACGACTACACTATACAGTATCAGTTATGGTCCTAATAGACTCTGTGTGAATACTCCAGTATATATTCCACCACTACACTATACAGTATCAGTTATGGTCCTAATAGACTCTATGTGAATACTCCAGTATATATTCCACGACTACACTATACAGTATCAGTTATGGTCCTAATAGACTCTGTGTGAATACTCCAGTATATATTCCACCACTATACAGTATCAGTTATGGTCCTAATAGACTCTGTGTGAATACTCCAGTATATATTCCACCACTACACTATACAGTATCAGTTATGGTCCTAATAGACTCTATGTGAATACTCCAGTATATATTCCACCACTACACTATACAGTATCAGTTATGGTCCTAATAGACTCTATGTGAATACTCCAGTATATATTCCACCACTACACTATACAGTATCAGTTATGGTCCTAATAGACTGTGTGAATACTCCAGTATATATTCCACCACTATACAGTATCAGTTATGGTCCTAATAGTCTCTGTGTGAATACTCCAGTATATATTCCACCACTATACAGTATCAGTTATGGTCCTAATAGACTGTGTGAATACTCCAGTATATATTCCACCACTATACAGTATCAGTTATGGTCCTAATAGACTCTGTGTGAATACTCCAGTATATATTCCACCAATACACTATACAGTATCAGTTATGGTCCTAATAGACTGTGTGAATACTCCAGTATATATTCCACCACTATACAGTATCAGTTATGGTCCTAATAGACAGTGTGAATACTCCAGTATATATTCCACCACTATACAGTATCAGTTATGGTCCTAATAGACTGTGTGAATACTCCAGTATATATTCCACCACTACACTATACAGTATCAGTTATGGTCCTAATAGACTCTGTGTGAATACTCCAGTATATATTCCACCACTATACAGTATCAGTTATGGTCCTAATAGACTGTGTGAATACTCCAGTATATATTCCACCACTACACTATACAGTATCAGTTATGGTCCTAATAGTCTCTGTGTGAATACTCCAGTATATATTCCACCACTATACAGTATCAGTTATGGTCCTAATAGACTCTGTGTGAATACTCCAGTATATATTCCACCACTACACTATACAGTATCAGTTATGGTCCTAATAGACTCTGTGTGAATACTCCAGTATATATTCCACCACTACACTATACAGTATCAGTTATGGTCCTAATAGACTCTGTGTGAATACTCCAGTATATATTCCACCACTATACAGTATCAGTTATGGTCCTAATAGACTCTGTGTGAATACTCCAGTATATATTCCACCACTATACAGTATCAGTTATGGTCCTAATAGACTGTGTGAATACTCCAGTATATATTCCACCACTATACAGTATCAGTTATGGTCCTAATAGTCTCTGTTTGAATACTCCAGTATATATTCAACCACTACACTATACAGTATCAGTTATGGTCCTAATAGACTGTGTGAATACTCCAGTATATATTCCACCACTACACTATACAGTATCAGTTATGGTCCTAATAGTCTCTGTGTGAATACTCCAGTATATATTCCACCACTATACAGTATCAGTTATGGTCCTAATAGACTCTGTGTGAATACTCCAGTATATATTCCACCACTATACAGTATCAGTTATGGTCCTAATAGACTCTGTGTGAATACTCCAGTATATATTCCACCACTATACTGTATCAGTTATGGTCCTAATAGTCTCTGTGTGAATACTCCAGTATATATTCCACCACTATACAGTATCAGTTATGGTCCTAATAGACTCTGTGTGAATACTCCAGTATATATTCCACCACTATACAGTATCAGTTATGGTCCTAATAGACTGTGTGAATACTCCAGTATATATTCCACCACTACACTACTGTCTCCATGAGGGAGGATAATGCCATAGAGTAGATATATATATAATGTAATACAAAGGTACATATTATTTATATGAGAATACATGTTTAATTTTAGATACCATATATAATCTGATATACAGTATGTCCAGATACCTGTTTTAGATCACTTCTTTATATTGTATGTGAATATCATCATATTAGCTACACTTCCACATTTCTCACTGACACATCTTGTTGGGACACACACACACACACACACAAACACACACACACACACACACACACAAACAAACACACACACACACACACACACACACACACAGAAGCACAGCCTGTTATCTGTTCCTCCAGAGTGTATCCTCTCTAGTCTCAGTCAAACACACTGAGAGAAACGTCCCCAGACAGGCTGTCAACCTCATCCACACATCTTTCACACACCCCTGACGTGTGTGTGCATGTGTGTGTGTGTGTGTGTGTGTTAGTGTGTGTGTGTGCATGTGTGTGTGTGTGTGCGTGTGTGTGTGCGTGTTTGTGCGTGTGTGTGTGTGTGTGTGTGTGTGTGTGTGTGTGTGTTAGTGTGTGAGAGAGAGTGACTTGGTTAGCAGGAGTGGGGATGAAAAAAAAACACACACACACTACGACGCAAGCATACACACGCACACAAACACACACACAAACACACACACAAAAACACACACACACACCAGTAAATGGGGCAGAAGTGAAATGCTTTGAAGCGTTGGGGTAATCCAGCGTTAAAGGCTGCAGCACTGGGCCTCTCTCACACACACACACACACACACACACCGTACACACACACACACACACACACACACACATACCGTACACACACACATACACCGTACACACACACTCCTGTTCCCTCTGAGTTGAGCTGTTAGCAGCAGCAGAGAAAAGGGGGATGAGAGGACAGAAAGTTGTTCCTGTCTTTTCCTCTCTTGGGTGAACTGATGTTTTCATCAGACTCCGCCGCTCTTGTCATGACGTCTGTGACCAGAGGACGTTTTGCAGGGTGGTGTGTGTGTGTGTGTGTGTGTATGGTGTGTGTGTGTGTGTGTGTGTGTATGGTGAGTGTGTGTGTGTGTGTGTGTGTGTGTGTGTGTGTGTGTGTGTACGGTGTATGTGTGTGTGTGTGTGTGTGTGTGTGTGTGTGTACGGTGTGTGTGTGTGTGTGTGTGTGTGTGTGTGTGTGTGTGTGTGTGTATGGTGTGTGTGTGTGTGTGTGTGTGTACGGTGTGTGTGTACGGTGTGTGTGTGTGTGTGTGTGTGTGTGTGTGTGTGTGTGTATGGTGTGTGTGTGTGTGTGTGTGTGTACGGTGTGTGTGTACGGTGTGTGTGTGTGTGTGTGTGTGTGTGTGTGTGTGTGTGTGTATGGTGTGTGTGTGTGTGTGTGTGTGTACGGTGTGTGTGTACGGTGTGTGTGTGTGTGTGTGTGTGTGTGTGTGTGTGTGTGTGTGTGTGTGTGTGTGTGTGTGTGTGTGTACGGTGTGTGTGTGTGTGTGTGTGTGTATGGTGTGTGTGTGTGTGTGTGTGTGTGTGTGTGTGTGTGTACGGTGTGTGTGTGTGTGTATGGTGTGTGTGTGTGTATGGTGTGTGTGTGTGTGTGTGTGTGTGTGTGTGTGTGTGTGTGTGTACGGTGTGTGTGTGTGTGTGTGTGTGTGTGTGTGTGTGTGTGTGTGTACGGTGTGTGTGTATGGTGTGTGTGTGTGTGTGTGTGTGTGTGTGTGTGTGTGTGTGTGTGTGTGTGTGTGTGTGTGTGTGTATGTGTACGGTGTGTGTGTGTGTGTGTGTGTGTGTGTGTACGGTGTGTGTGTACGGTGTGTACGGTGTGTGTGTGTGTGTGTGTGTGTGTGTGTACGGTGTGTGTGTGTGTGTGTGTGTGTGTGTGTGTGTGTGTGTGTGTGTGTGTGTGTGTGTGTGTGTGTGTGTGTGTGTGTGTGTGTGTGTACGGTGTGTGTAGGGCTAGACAGGTTAGAAGGGATAGCCAAATCAGGCTTTAAACTTACTGCATGTCACTGATCACAGTCTCTACTCCTAGTCAGACAGAGGGGAAATTACACTGCATTTTTCATGGCCTCTCGCTCTCCAAATTCAACTTTGAATTTAATTCAATTTCAATTTAAGGGGCTTTTATTGGCATGGGAAACATACGTTTACATTGCCAAATCAAGGGAAATAGATAATGGAAATCTCCCTCTCTCTCTCTCTCTCTCTCTCTCTCTCTCTCTCTCTCTCTCTCTCTCTCTCTCTCTCTCTCTCTCTCTCTCTCTCTCTCTCTCTCTCTCTCTCTCTCTCTCTCTCTGCCTATCTGTCTGCATGTCTGTCTGTCTGTCTGTCTGTCTGTCTGTCTGTCTGTCTGTCTGTCTGTCTGTCTGTCTGTCTGTCTGTCTGTCTGTCTGTCTGCATGTCTGTCTGTCAGCATGTCTGTCTCTCTGTCTGTCAGCCTGTCTGACCATGGCTATTAAAACCAATTACAATCAACCCTCCTGCCCAATCCTTTCATCATACAAACACACACACACACACAAACACATGCACACACACACACACACACACACACAGACACACACACACACACACACACACAGACACACACACACACACACTCACGGCTGGCTCTAGGCATAAAATGTTATAGATTGGTAAATTAGTTAATTAGTTGAAATTAGTTAATTAACTTTAGTTAGCTAAACTAATCTAAACTTGTAGTAATCAATTAGTCAAATGACCAACCGGGGGCCCAGGGAACATGCCCAGGGGCCCTGACCTCTAGGGGGCCTCCATTCTTCCGATAGCACCACATCAGTCACTGGCTTCATCAATAAGTGCATTGAGTGACGTCGTCCCCACAGTGACCGTACGTACATACCCCAACCGGAATCCATGGATTACAGGCAACATCCGCACTGAGCTAAAGGGTAGAGCTGCTTTCAAGGAGCGGGACTCTAACCCCGACACTTATAAGACAATCCCGCTATGCCCTCCGACAAACCATCGAACAGGTAAAGAGTCAATACAGGACTAAGATTGAATCGTACTACACCGGCTCTGACGCTCGTCGGATGTGGCAGGGCTTGAAAACTATTACAGACTACAAAGGGAAGCACAGCCGCGAGCTGCCCAGTGACACAAGCCTACCAGACGAGCTAAATCACTTCTATGCTCGCTTCGAGGCAAGCAACACTGAAGCATGCATGAGAGCGTCAGCTGTTCCGGATGACTATGTGATCACACTCTCCGTAGCCGATGTGAGTAAGACTTTTAAGCAGGTCAACATTCACAAGGCCGCAGGGCGCTGACCAACTGGCAAGTGGTCCTCTGTGGTCCTCTGTAGATCAATTGGTAGAGCATGGCACTTGTAACGCCAGGGTAGTGGGTTCGATCCCCGGGACCACCCATACCTAAAAATGTATGCACACATGACTGTAAATCGCTTTGGATAAAAGCGTCTGCTAAATGGCATATTATTATTATTATTAAGTGTCTTCACTGACATTTTCAACATGTCCCTGACTGAGTCTGTAATACCAGAAGCAGACCACCATAGTCCTTATGCCCAAGAACAATAAGATAACCTGCCTAAATGACTAACGACCCGTAGCACTGACGTCTGTAGCCATGAAGTGCTTTGAAAGGCTGGTCATGGCTCACATCAACAGCATTTATCCCAGAAACCCTAGACCCACTCCAATTTGCATACCGCCCCAACAGAGCCACAGATGATGCAATCTCTATTGCACTCCACACTGCCCTTTCACACCTGGACAAGAGGAACACCTACGTGAGAATGTTATTCATTGACTACAGCTCAGCGTTCAACACCATAGTGCCCTCAAAGCTCATCACTAAGCTAAGAACCCTGGGACTTAACACCTCCCTCTGCAACTGGATCCTGGACTTCCTGACGGGGCGCCCCCAGGTGGTAAGGGTAGGTAACAACACATCTGCCACACTGATCCTCAACACGGGGGCCCCTCAGGGGTGCGTGCTCAGTCCCCTCCTGTACTCCCTGTTCACCCATGACTGCATGGCCAGGCACGACTCCAACACCATCATTAAGTTTGCCAACGACACAACAGTGGTAGGCCTGATCACTGACAACGATGAGACAGCCTATAGGGAGGAGGTCAGAGACCTGGCCACGTGGTGACAGGACAACAACCTCTCCCTCAACGTGACCAAGACAAAGGAGATGATTGTGGACTACAGGAAAAAAAGAGGACTGAGCACGCCCCCATTCTCATCGACGGGGCTGTAGTGGAACAGGTTGAGAGCTTCAAGTTCCTTGGTGTCCACATCACCAACGAACTATCATGGCCCAAACACACCAAGACAGTCGTGAAGAGGGCACGACAAAGCCTATTCCCCCTCAGGAGACTGAAAAGATTTGGCATGGGTCCTCAGATCCTCAAGAAGTTCTACAGCTGCACCATCGAGAGCATCCTGACTGGTTGCATCACCGCCTGGTATGGCAACTGCTCGGCCTCCGACCACAAGGCACTACAGAGGGTAGTGCGTACGGCCCAGTACATCACTGGGGCCAAGCTTCCTGCCATCCAGGACCTCTATACCAGGCGGTGTCAGAGGAAGGCCCCAAAAATTGTCAAAGACTCCAGCCACACTAGTCCTAGACTGTTCTCTCTGCTACCGCACGGCAAGCGGTACCGGAGCACCAAGTCTAGGTCCAAAAGGCTTCTTAACAGCTTCTACCCCTAAGCCATAAGACTCCTGAACAGCTAATCATGGCTACCCAGACTATTTGCGTTCTTAAAAAACGCATTGTTGGTTAAGGGCTTGTAAGTAAGCATTTCACTGTAAGGTCTACACCTGTTGTATTCGGCGCATGTGGCAAATAACATTTGATTTGATTTTGTTAGTCACTCTCATTCAGATATCATTAACATGACATAAGTCATGGGAAAATGTGTAGAATTACAGGGGAGTAGCTATACAGTTACACATTCTTCTCTCTGCCCCGTAGCAAAATGAGTAGAATTGCATGAAATGTGTAGAATTGCAGCAAACTTGTTTAAAAAAAACGGCACCATTTTCTCTGCACCCCATGGCAAAAATGTGTAGGATTTCAGGAAATTATATTTAAAACTTTTCTCCCCGCCGTCAAGAGGGGTGCCACTAAAATGGTGGTGGGTGCGTCCCTTAACAACATTTTGCTTAGGGCCCCCCAAAAGGCTAGGGCCGGACCTGCACACACACACACACACACACACACACACACACACACACACACACACACACACACCCTCTCATCAGACTGTCAAAGCTGAAGAAAATGAATCTCCAATCAGAGAATCTCTGTGTGTGTGTGTGTGTGTGCATGCATGCGTGTGTGCCTAATCAAAACCTCTTCAATAACAGCGGTAGGTAGGAAGGTAGGGTTGATATCATTTGGTAGCGTGGCTAATTAGCAACAGATGATTTCCAGCCCTAATAATGATGGTGCATCATTAATAATCAGGCACACTAATGGTATACATTTACTCAACGGTTTTGTTGAGCCTTTGATTTCAATGTCTACTTATAAACTCTTCATTCTTAATACAATTTGACATGGTTTATTATCTAGTTATAGATGTTATTTATCAAATATTCTATAAGCAGCTCATTATCCAAACCTTTAATTAAGGTGTTGCTTTTTTGATAATATCAAAATGGAGCATGGCAGCGTTTGACATTGTTCTGACTCATCAATGATTTCAAGTGTGTGTGTGTATGTGTGTGTGTATGTGTGTGTGTGTATGTGTGTGTGTGTGTGTGTGTGTGTGTATGTGTGTGTGTATGTGTGTGTGTATGTGTGTGTGTGTGTGTGTGTGTGTGTGTGTGTGTGTGTGTGTGTGTGCGTGCGTGCGCGTGTGCATGTGCATGTGCATGTGTGTGTATGTGTGTGTGTGTGTGTGTATGTATGTATGTGTGTGTGTGTGTGTGTGTGTTCTGTATGTCAGCTGGTGTGATGTGACTCTGCTGAGTGGTGCTGACGTCTAGACTTTGAGAGAGAGGGAGGAAAATAGACTGCATCAGGAGAAAAGAAAGAGAGAGAGAGAGAGAGAGAGAGAGAGAGAGAGAGGGGGAGAGAGAGGGAGGGAGAGAGAGAGAGAGAGAGAGAGAGAGAGAGAGGGAGAGGGAGAGGGAGAGGGAGAGGGAGAGAAAGCCTGGCAGAGCAACACAGTATTTGCATGGAGCAGGACCCTGGGGTCCTTTTGATGTTGTGCAGAAACATGCCACAGAGTGTTATCTCAGGAGGGATTGTAGAGAACAGTGTGAGTCCATAGCATCAACATGAATCAACAACATTAACATAGAAAAAAGTTGACAAAAATAGCAAATAGCAACATAATGGAAATAATGTAATGACATCAGCAGGTAGACCAAGATCAACCACACAACCTCCAGCATGGCATGGTATATTAATGCCTTAGTCTACAGCTGAATGATATGAAGTACATTGTAGTGATGATTAAACCAAATCTAATCAGAGTTCTAATCAAAGAGTCAACAGGAATCCAACATTGATTGGCTTTGATGAGAGGTTCCAAAAGGGTTCTTCAGCTGTCCCCATTAGAAAACCCTTTTTGGTTCCAGGTAAAACCCCTTTTGGTTCCACGTAGAACCATTTTGGGTTCCATGTAAAACCCTCTGTTCTACCTGGAACCAAAAGGGTTCTACCTGGAACTAACAAGGGTTCTTCAAAGGGTTCTCCTATGGGGACAGCCGAAGGACCCTTTAAGGTTCTAGGTAGGACCTTTTTTTTAGAAGACTGTATAAAAAAGGCACACAAAAAAAAACACAACATCAAAAACCTTCAGCGAACCCTTTGAGGAGCATATTATCCCATCCATTACTTGAGCATTCGCTTTACTTCTAATGATGACATCACAAAGGGCTGAGGATTCTATCCTCATGGAATAGAACTGTAGAATTTCTCCAACAGAACTCTAGAATTCTGCAATAGAGAGAATAATTCCA
This sequence comes from Coregonus lavaretus, assembly GCF_964263955.1. Taxonomy (NCBI): domain Eukaryota; kingdom Metazoa; phylum Chordata; class Actinopteri; order Salmoniformes; family Salmonidae; genus Coregonus; species Coregonus lavaretus. The sequence continues at coordinate 33,498 of NW_028163152.1, read as the reverse complement.
AAATAGATCTATGTCAAAGAACTCACTCTTCAAAGGGTTTTATATAAAATAGAAATCATAAGACAACCAAACCACAGCACCATAGAATTATGATTCTATGCACAGCGCTGCCTTGACGTGCAATGCTTTCGATATGCAGCAAGCATGCTGTCGTTGAGGGAGAGTGACAGAGTATGGAGGTGAATAAATATGGCAGATTAGGGAGGCTGAAATACCTGGACAAAAAACCTGCAGGACCTCTCTCTCTTCTGCAGCTGTAAACCCAGACAGGTTGGTTAGCACCGCACACAACCACCCACAACACACAGTTCATTAACCAGACCATAGAGTTCCATATAGAGCAGTACTACTTCTACTAAGCACTATTTGAACAGGATCTCTGTGAAAGAAACAGGCAGTCATTAAGAAAATAAAACAGGCATTTAAAAAGACGCTTCATTCCCCCTGCCTCTCCTTTCCTCCCTCTTTTAACCATTTAAAACATCCCTCTCTCATTTCCCTCCCTCCCTCCCAACCTCCCACCTCCCCCCTTCCTCCCTCCCTCCCTCCCTCCCAACCTCCCCCCTCCCTCCTCCCCCCTCCCTCCCTCCCTCCCTCCCTTCATCTATTCATATTGCCCTCTACATCTACACCATTAAGAGTTGTATCTCTAATTACAATACGTTAATAGTTGGAAATCTTCAATATCGTAACCATAATTAGCATACCAATGAGCCATATTATTAAATTACACAGTTAATTGGGTTAATTGATGAAAATAACAGGCTCATATTTCTCTCCTTTTGTAGGATTTAAAGTGTTTTAACCTGTTCAGTCCATTTGGTCAACAGTGAACCATGAGATGATCATTTCTCTTGTGAACCTTTGAAACAGTAAAGTTCACTTGAAATGCATTAGTGGGTAAGGCACTCTATACAAGTGTGTGTGAGAGAGAGAGAGAGAGAGAGAGAGAGAGAGAGAGAGAGAGAGAGAGAGAGAGAGAGAGAGAGAGAGAGAGA
>NW_028163152.1:7500-30000 GCF_964263955.1 Coregonus lavaretus | reverse complement strand
GTCACATAAACAGGAACTGAGCTAAAGTCTCCTCAGTCCTATACTGTACATCTTTACTATGTATCATCTTTAACGTCACATAACCAGGAACTGAGCTAAAGTCTCCTCAGTCCTATACTGTACATCTTTACTATGTATCATCTTTAACGTCACATAAACAGGAACTGAGCTAAAGTCTCCTCAGTCCTATACTGTACATCTTTACTATGTATCATCTTTAACGTCACATAAACAGGAACTGAGCTAAAGTCTCCTCAGTCCTATACTGTACATCTTTACTATGTATCATCTTTAACGTCACATAAACAGGAACTGAGCTAAAGTCTCCTCAGTCCTATACTGTACATCTTTACTATGTATCATCTTTAACGTCACATAACCAGGAACTGAGTTAAAGTCTCCTCAGTCCTATACTGTACATCTTTACTATTTATCATCTTTAACGTCACATAACCAGGAACTGAGCTTATCAAACAGCTATCATCTTTAACGTCACATAACCAGGAACTGAGCTTATCAAACAGCTATCATCTTTAACGTCACATAACCAGGAACTGAGCTTATCAAACAGCTATCATCTTTAACGTCATATAACCAGGAACTGAGCTTATCAAACAGCTATCATCTTTAACGTCACATAACCAGGAACTGAGCTTATCAATCAGCTATCATCTTTAACATCATATAACCAGGAACTGAGCTTATCAAACAGCTATCATCTTTAACGTCACATAACCAGGAACTGAGCTTATCAAACAGCTATCATCTTTAACGTCACATAACCAGGAACTGAGCTTATCAAACAGCTATCATCTTTAACGTCACATAACCAGGAACTGAGCTTATCAAACAGCTATCATCTTTAACGTCATATAACCAGGAACTGAGCTTATCAAACAGCTATCATCTTTAACGTCACATAACCATGAACTGAGCTTATCAAACAGCTATCATCTTTAACGTCACATAACCAGGAACTGAGCTTATCAAACAGCTATCATCTTTAACGTCACATAACCAGGAACTGAGCTTATCAAACAGCTATCATCTTTAACGTCACATAACCAGGAACTGAGCTTATCAAACAGCTATCATCTTTAACGTCACATAACCAGGAACTGAGCTTATCAAACAGCTATCATCTTTAACGTCACATAACCAGGAACTGAGCTTATCAAACAGCTATCATCTTTAACGTCACATAACCAGGAACTGAGCTTATCAAACAGCTATCATCTTTAACGTCACATAACCAGGAACTGAGCTTATCAAACAGCAATCATCTTTAACATCATATAACCAGGAACTGAGCTTATCAAACAGCTATCATCTTTAACATCATATAACCAGGAACTGAGCTTATCAAACAGCTATCATCTTTAACATCATATAACCAGGAACTGAGCTTATCAAACAGCTATCATCTTTAACTAACGCCAGGGTAGTGGGTTCGATCCCCGGGACCACCCGTACGTAAAAATGTATGCGCACATGACTGTAAGTCGCTTTGGATAAAAGCGTCTGCTAAATGGCATATAATTTAACGTCATATAACCATGAACTGAGCTTATCAAACAGCTATCATCTTTAACGTCATATAACCAGGAACTGAGCTTATCAAACAGCTATAATCTTTAATGTCATATAATCAGGAACTGAGCTTATCAAACAGCCTAACTATACAAGATATCTCTGAATCAACACTGTCTAGCCTACAGTAGTGCTGCACACTATTTAAGGTCATTTGGGACGCAGTCTAGATCTTCCCCAATGTGTTTCCATGCATGAGAAACTGACAGAAGAAACTGCCCCCGGGTCCAGATCCGTAATGGACACCCTAGAGTGTGTTTCAATGGGAGAGCAATGTAGCCGCAATGGCCGCCGCCAGCAGTCATACTCACTTTCTGCATGATATGGTTGACCCAGGGAGACGTGCAGTTGCTGAGGTCGGGGCCTTGGGGATCCCAGTAGCCCTGCTGAGCCACACACACGTATGTAGCTACGCCTGGAAGAAACACACACACACACACACACACCAAGACAACACGCTTAGCAAACACACCAAGACAACACACTTAGCAAACACAGTAAGACAGCGTTGACATTCAGAGAGCCGGGGCAGGGAGGCAAGAAGTACGGAGGAGCCAGGGGTTCACTGAGCAGGCATGTGTGTGTGTGATAATTAACCAGACAAAGGGCAGTGTTTCACATTAATAAGTCTAACCAATTGGATCATGCTCTACTTACTAACCTTAGTAATGCCAAGAGGACAGAGACTGAGACCGTGGGGGGGGGGGGGGGGGGGGGGGGGGGTTAAAGAATTGGTGATCTGAATCTAACACACGTCCCTACAAGTTTGTGTTTGTGCGTGTGAGAGAGGATGTGTGTGTGTGTTCTCTCATGATGAGATGTAGTGTAGCCTGTATGCCTGTCATGGCACATCAAAATAATGTTGTTACAGTGTTAACATCGCCTATATATATTATGTTATTTTCTTGTTATTCTACATTATCACACAACCCACGCTCTGACAGAGAAAAGACAAGCGCACAGACAGAAACCTACTTGGTTCATTGTTTAAATAACCTAAGCTCTGTGTGTAGTGATAGTCAAACCCCTGTTTGGTCCTCTGTAGCTCAGCTGGTAGAGCACGGCGCTTGTAACGCCAGGGTAGTGGGTTCGATCCCCGGGACCACCCATACACAAAAAAAATGTATGCACGCATGACTGTAAGTCACTTTGGATAAAAGCGTCTGCTAAATGGCATATTATTATTATTATTATTGTTGTCTGCTGTCTAGAACATGAAAAACCTGTACTTGGTGGAAATAGTATTTACTGCTGGAAATGAAGTGCACTTATAAAGACAATTTCCAGTGAGTGTGGAATTTTCCTTATACTCTAGGACAACCCCAACCCTAACCCTGAACCCAACTAACTTTTACAAGGACTTGAACACCCCAACCCTAACCCTGAACCCAACTGACTTTTACAAGGACTTGAACACCCCAACCCTAACCCTGAACCCAACTACCCTTTTACAAGGACTTGAACACCCCAACCCTAACCCTGAACCCAACTACCCTTTTACAAGGACTTGAACACCCCAACCCTAACCCTGAACCCAACTACCTTTTACAAGGACTTGAACACCCCAACCCTAACCCTGAACCCATCTACCTTTTACAAGGACTTGAACACCCCAACCCTAACCCTGAACCCAACTACCCTTTTACAAGGACTTGAACACCCCAACCCTAACCCTGAACCCATCTACCTTTTTACAAGGACTTGAACACCCCAACCCTGAATCCCAATTTTTGATTCTACTGGTCTTATCTAGTGCTTGTCAGTAGTAACTAGTGTATATCTGTGGACGTAATTACTATAATATACTACATGTATTATATGTGACTGTAGTAACTACTATATATCTGTAGATGTAATTACTATAATTTACTATATTTAGTAAGTATGTCTTTGTACTGCAGAAGTAAAAGAGACGTGGAAGACCACATGTCTATACATAGTGTCCCTATAGCACAGGGCTGTAGTTACCTAGTGTCCCTATAGCACAGGGCTGTAGTTACCTAGTGTCCCTATAGCACAGGGCTGTAGTTACCTAGTGTCCCTATAGCACAGGGCTGTAGTTACCTAGTGTCCCTATAGCACAGGGCTGTAGTTACCTAGTGTCCCCATAGGACAGGGCTGTAGTTACCTAGTGTCCCCATAGGACAGGGCTGTAGTTACCTAGTGTCCCCATAGGACAGGGCTGTAGTTACCTTGTGTCCCCATAGGACAGGGCTGTAGTTACCTAGTGTCCCTATAGCACAGGGCTGTAGTTACCTAGTGTCCCCATAGCACAGGGCTGTAGTTACCTAGTGTCCCCATAGGACAGGGCTGTAGTTACCTAGTGTCCCTATAGCACAGGGCTGTAGTTACCTAGTGTCCCTATAGCACAGGGCTGTAGTTACCTAGTGTCCCCATAGGACAGGGCTGTAGTTACCTAGTGTCCCTATAGCACAGGGCTGTAGTTACCTAGTGTCCCTATTGCACAGGGCTGTAGTTACCTAGTGTCCCTATAGCACAGGGCTGTAGTTACTTAGTGTCCCCATAGGACAGGGCTGTAGTTACCTAGTGTCCCCATAGCACAGGGCTGTAGTTACCTAGTGTCCCCATAGGACAGGGCTGTAGTTACCTAGTGTCCCTATAGGACAGGGCTGTAGTTACCTAGTGTCCCCATAGCACAGGGCTGTAGTTACCTAGTGTCCCCATAGGACAGGGCTGTAGTTACCTAGTGTCCCTATAGCACAGGGCTGTAGTTACCTAGTGTCCCCATAGGACAGGGCTGTAGTTACCTAGTGTCCCCATAGGACAGGGCTGTAGTTACCTAGTGTCCCTATAGCACAGGGCTGTAGTTACCTAGTGTCCCCATAGGACAGGGCTGTAGTTACCTTGTGTCCCCATAGGACAGGGCTGTAGTTACCTAGTGTCCCCATAGGACAGGGCTGTAGTTACCTAGTGTCCCTATAGCACAGGGCTGTAGTTACCTAGTGTCCCCATAGGACAGGGCTGTAGTTACCTAGTGTCCCCATAGGACAGGGCTGTAGTTACCTAGTGTCCCCATAGGACAGGGCTGTAGTTACCTAGTGTCCCTATAGCACAGGGCTGTAGTTACCTAGTGTCCCTATAGCACAGGGCTGTAGTTACCTAGTGTCCCTATAGCACAGGGCTGTAGTTACCTAGTGTCCCTATAGCACAGGGCTGTAGTTACCTAGTGTCCCTACAGGACAGGGCTGCTTGGCTGTCTGTCCCTGCTGGGTTCTAGGCCAGGACACTTCGGCTGTCAACCTGGGGGAGCAGTGGTCCTGGGGGTGTATGAACGGGGGCTGGGGATGCGGAACACCCAGGGCTGGAACCAACCGCCCGATACCTACCGGAAATGTACATGTTAAAAACGGGTTGGATATCCAATAATTATACGATAACACATTTGATTGAATTGCGAACAGAATGTGTTCATTTCCGTTATGGCCGTTACCGGGGTTTACGATCTCTGGGATCTGGTTATTGCCGGGGACGACCACGGCACCCCCGGCGGGGTTCCGCACAGTTATGGTTGTCCGGGAGCGTTGACCGGGGGAGCTGGTGAGGAGTGGTCGGACCGTGGTATGGTACGGAGGAGACCGGGTGGTCGTGGTCCGACTGGTGGAGGAGGGCTCTTTGGGGGGTCCGTGGACGACTGGAGGAACGAAGTCTGGATGGAGAGAAAGACAGACATGAGAGAGAGATGATCAAGTTAGAGAAACAAATTAATGAGAAAACTGTTGGGGTGGATTACGGGAGGAAGTCTGAACGGAGAGAAGGAGAGAGAGAAGGAGAGAGAGAGATGATCGAGTTAGAGAAACAAGGGAATGTTTAAACTTGTCCTTGTTGGTGTAGAGCAAACACTGGAATAGGTAAAGAAAGTATAGTGGGGCTTTACTGTTCAGATAGGAACATACTACATGTTGTAGTGGGGCTTTACTGTTACGTTATTTTATTTTTACATTTTAGTCCGTTTGAGAAAAGCTTTAATAATTTAATGAAACCATTGAACACTGGTTATGAAATGAACATTCTGTCATTGGTATATTCTTGGTTACACCCTAACCCCTCCACTCCACCCCCTTCTGGGTTACACCCTAACCCCTCCACTCCACCCCTTTCTGGGTTACACCCTAACCCCTCCACTCCACCCCCTTCTGGGTTACACCCTAACCCCTCCACTCCACCCCCTTCTGGGTTACACCCTAACCCCTCCACTCCACCCCCTTCTGGGTTACACCCTAACCCCTCCACTCCACCCCTTTCTTTCATCAACTCTCGGTTCATTATTTTCTCTCTAACCATTCTATTCTGTTCCCACACAGGGTTGTAGTCACTGGAATGTTCCCGTCCCCAAACGTCATACTCCTATTCTGGAATCCCTCCCTTCCCACCACCTCCCTCTCTCCCAACAAGAGCTCATAGTTTCACTTCGAAATTTGACGTATTATGGATTAATGTCTATTTCTGAGGTATTCATTCTGCGTGGTTACAGGGTACATTTTGCGTGGTAACATGGTTAAAACAGAAACAACTCAAAGGGTTAAAGGTATAATCCACCCCCAAACCACTAATTTCTATGATTAAAAGTGTTAAATCGTGTAGCTCAGTTGGAAGAGCATGGCGCTTGCAACGCCAGGGTTGTGGGTTCGTTTCCCATGGGGGGCCAGTATGAAAATGTATGCACTCACTAACTGTAAGTCGCTCTGGATAAGAGCTAAATGACTCAAATGTAAATAACACTAATATCTGAAAACAATAATTTTTGTGAACAAATGTTTCATTTTGTCGTTAGAACAAGGTTGGTAGAAATGTGCAAATCACTTTTGGAAATCTTTTGCAGCTCAAGTCTACTACAAAACCCACAATGCATTGCTCTCTCTCTCTCTCTCTCTCTCTCTGGGCTGGCTGGCTAGCTAGCTAGCTAAGTAGCTAGCTAGAAAACATAGCTACACACAATAATACCAGAGTCAATATCAGCATGGGAAGTAGCTAGCTAGCTGTAAAATCGCTTAAACAAACTGCAATATCAATTTAGGAGTCTATCTCACCGAGTTCAATTTCTATTTCTGGAGGTGGATTATCCCTTTAAGTTAAGGTATTGATTCTGAGTGGTTATTAGGGCTATGGTTTGGGGGAAGGCTTAAAACCAAATAATTAAAAACAACATGCTGTTTCCATCAAGTATTATGAAGTATTCTCACAGCTTGCTAGAGCTGCCGTGGGACAGTGTTCTGAGCAGCGCGCCTCGCCTCCGAGCATCATGAGTTCGCGCCAGTGCTGGGCAATAGTAGTCACTTTTTTTGGTATGTAATTGATGTTCTCAGGACCTTTTCAATCGTCCAAAATCGAAGTCTATTTCTAGTGATCAGCCTGCCCTCCCTCCCTCCCTCCCTCCCTCCCTCCCGCTACATTCTCCATGGAATGTCACCATCCATCACATGTGGCAGCACCGCTCGACTACCGCTGTCCCTTCCTGTGTGTTGTGTGTGTGTGTGTGTGTATGTGTGTTATCATTGTTCAGTGAGTGCATTACAAGGCCATTGACAGGTCTGAGACCATACAACCCAAACTCCACTGTAATAATGGAGTGGTAATGTGTGTGTTTGTGAGGGGGGAGGAACTCCGCTGTAATAATGGAGTGAATTATAAACATCAACATTTCAGACACTACAACAGATTGTTATCTCTCACTACCTCTCTTCCCTTGTGTTTCTCTCTCTCTCTCTCTCTCTCTCTCTCTCTCTCTCTCTCTCCCTCTCCCTTTCCCTTTCTCTCGCTCTCTCTCTCTCTCTCTCTCTCTCTCTCTCTCTCTCTCCCCCCCCTCTCTCTCTCTCTCTCTCTCTCTCTCGCTCTCTCTCTCGCTCTCTCTCTCTCTCTCTCTCCCTCTCCCTTTCCCTTTCTCTCGCTCTCTCTCTCTCTCTCTCCCCCTCTCTCTCTCTCTCTCTCTCTCTCCCCCCCCCCTCTCTCTCTCTCTCCCCCCCCTCTCTCTCTCTCTCTCTCCCCCCCTCTCCCCCCCCTCTCTCTCTCTCTCTCTCTCCCCCCTCTCCCCCCCCCTCTCTCTCTCTCTCTCTCTCCCCCCCCCTCCTCTCTCTCCCCCTCTCTCTCTCTCTCTGTTACACACAATAAAAGCCCCACCCCCCCCCCCCCCCCCCCCCCCCCCCCCCCCACACACACACTCATCTCTCAGACACGTAATCACAGGAGGTGTTTTTGCGGAGCCCAGATCTACATTGACGTGACATAAGAGGTTCATAAAACATTCATAGGGATGTCATGGCTGTTGACCACGCCCTTACTGAAGACCTTACACCCCTATGTACACCGGAAGCACTTACACCCTAATGTAAGACCACACACACACACACACACACACACACACACAGATGCAAGAAGAGACACACACACACACACAGATGCAGACACACACACACACACAGATGCAGACACACACACACACACACACACGCAGACACACACACATGCAGACACACACACACACACACGTAAGTCTCTTACTTACTAATGTAAGACACACACATATACACACAGGGTAGGCAACAACACATCCGCCACTCTGACAATCAACACGGGGCCCCTCAGGGCTGCGTGCTCAGTCCCCTCCTGTATTCGCTGTTCACCCACGACTGCGTGGCCGTGCACGACTCCAACACCATCAAGTTTGCCGATGCCACGACGATGGTAGGCCTGATCACCGACGACGACGAGGCAGCCTATAGGGAGGAGGTCAGAGACCTGGCAGTGTGGTGCCAGGACAACAACCTCTCCCTCAACGTCAGCAAGACAAAAAGGAGCTGATCTACAGGAAACGCAACGCCGAGCACACCCCCTATTCACATTGACGGGGCTGTAGTGGAGCAGGTCGAGAGCTTCCTCTGTGTCCACATCACTAAGCACCTATCATGGTCCAAACACACCAACAGTCGTGAAGAGGTCATGACAACACCTCTTCTCCCGCAGGAGACTGAAAAGATTTGGCATGGGCCCTCAGATCCTCAGAAAGATCTACAGCTGCACCGCTTGGTATGGCAACTGCTTGGCATCCGGCCGCAAGGCACTACAGAGGGCCGTGCATACGGTATGGACATACTTGGAATGTATATAAAGTGTAATATTAGGATGTAAAATCAAAATAGAATGGTACAGGTGTCTTCTTTTTTTAAAGCCCATAAGGTGTGAGGTGTATACTTTTGTTTCAAAGCAGATTTGTTTATAGGCGGCAGGTAGCTTAGTGGTTAAGAGCGTTGTGCCAGTAACCGAAAGGTCGCTGGTTCTAATCCCCGAGGCGACTAGGTGAAAAATCTGTCGATGTGTCGAATTTCTCTGGATAAGAGCGTCTGCTAAAATGTAAAATGTAAGCTATTTTATGTAATTGGATTACCATTAACTTGTAAATGTGTAAATGTTTAAGACCAAGAGACACTCTGTGTGTCATTAATTTAGCCCACAGCAGTAAAAGGTTCATTTGCATAATTTAGTGGAATTAAATTGCCGCGTGTATACAGCTCATTTCGTTACCTATCTTACAACATACAGATACAGACCCTTTGAGCAGAAACTCCGTCAGACAGTTTATCACGTCACTGTAGTGGTTGGAACATTAAGTAGATATGAGTACCCCCCCATGTTCTGACCAGGGTTTCCGTTAGCCGGTAATATTGGCACCTGCCAATCCTCTGGGAGAAGAAGAAGAAATCCCATTGTGAAATAATGCTTTTTAGCCTCTTCGTTGATGGAAATACCAGTCGATGGAAATACATTTTCATTTAGTGATTGTGTACAGTTATGTCTCTTATTTATCACATGTACAGCGTACAGATACAGACCCTTTGAGCAGAAACTCTGTCAGACAGTGCCAGCGTTGCTGCTACAGCATCTCAAACAGCAAAATGAATAAAGCAACGGAAGGCAGGCTTCATCAGCACGTCACACACACCACTATGCAATGAGCTGGAGGAAAACATATACTTAGTTGTTTGAAACCTGAACGTTTTACTACATATTATGAGGCATGTCTTACCATGCTTCAAAGTAGCCTAACCACAATCAGACCATATCCGTGGAGGCAATTATTTTATATCAACTTTCTTTCATTGTCCAGTAGCCAAAGGCACAATCCTAGTCATGTTATCAACCAATGCTAGTTGTTGCATATTAGATCTCCCCTCTTTCTACATTTCTAACATATTTCCTCTCTGTCACATGAACCGCTCGCAACGTGCGCTTTTGACAACAGTGTTTTTTTGCTAATTGCATTATGGAACGGACATTCACTCATAGCCTAGCCTATTTATAATGTGAAGAAATAATAGTTTATCAACATTTTAAGCTAAAAGTTCTGATCTGTTACATCAGACTCATTGCTTTTTCTACATTTCTAATGGATATTTTCATCTCTTTCACACGAAATCCCTCACATGTGCGGTGCGCTTTTGACAACGGTGTTTTCCGCTAATTACATTATGGAATGAATATTTGTGCGTGGCCTACTGCCTTGTGGGAATTGCTGCGCTTATAATGTGAAAAAAATTAAAGTTTATCAACATTTTAAGCTAAACGTTCTGATCTGTTGCATCAGACTCATTGCTTAAAAAAAAATATATATATATATATATATATGTAGCCTAGGTCTACTGGCTGTATGAATTTGGGATCTAGCGTCCCACAACTGTCAATAGGCTATTTCTATCTCGACAAGCTGACCAATAGAATAGGTAAACTTTTCTACTATGGGGGATAGTAGATTGACATCGGCTATCGATTTTGCTGTTCGTTTCTCGTCTTGTTGGCTGAGGAAAAGTTAACGTGGACAGTTATTATAACATCTTCAAAGTGTTAATCATCAGAATTCGGTAAGAAGGACCGCACATCATTGCATCCGCGACTTGCATGTTCTGTTAATATGAATCGCCATAATCTAAATATGATTTCTGTCATTCTGAGCACCGTGGGTGGACACCCTAATCAGGTTACGCACCCGATGCATATGGGTCCGGTAAATCTCTCAAAATGTCCAGTAAATTAAAATGCTGCCGGTCAAATGTCTGACGCCACGTTTTCCTAACGGAAACCCTGACAACACACACATACTACCAGCTCTCACAGTCTCACGTCATCCATGTATCTCAAAACGTCACATTTCAAAGATGTTCCAAACGTAAAATGTCGAAGTGTTTAAGGTTAAGTTCAGGCGTTAACTCCACATTCTCAAGGTTAGGCGTTAACTCCGAATGGTTAAGGTACAGGTTAATACTGACTGGGATCACGGGTGACATGGCTGCACACACACACACACACACACACACACACACACACACACACACACACACACACACACACACATACTCTTATGACTATGTAACCCAACATGATCGTCATGTCATCTTATGCAAAGATTAAGCTTTTAAACAGGGGTGATGACACTTTGCACTTCAAATCTACTTTTCTCTCTCTCTCTCTCTCCCCCTCTCTCTCTCTCTCTCTCTCTCTCTCTCTCTCTCTCTCTCTCTCTCTCTCTCCTCCCTCTCCCTCTCCCTCTCTCTCTCTCTCTCTCTCTCTCTCTCTCTCTCTCTCCCTCCCTCCCTCCCTCCCTCTCCCTCTCTCTCTTTCTCTCTCTCTCTCGCTTTCTCTCATTCTCTCTTTCTCACTCACTCACTCACTCACTCACTCACTCACTCACTCACTCACTCACTCACTCACTCACTCACTCACTCACTCACTCACTCACTCTCACACTCACTCACTCACTCACTCACTCACTCACTCACACACACACACACACACACACACCTTAACAACAGCATTTGATCCCTCTTGTACTAAGAGCATGCCTCATAACTACTACATTCAGGTGAGAAGTTAGGTAGTAACCTTTCCAATTAAAGATAATACATTTTAAACACCTTAATGTTTTGTAATCATCTCCCCTAACAATCTTCCTTCTCTCAGAAAGTTGGGTAGCGAGAGGTTATATAACAGCTATTGTGTTCTATCTAAAGTAAACAACCCACTCATCATGGAACAATGCCATTGTAGATTAACCCAGCTAACAATTAATAGCTCTGAGGACGTTACTGTATGGTTCACTGTTTTCCTAAAGGGGTTTCCCCTAACGTCAAAGAGTACAGTTTACTGTGAGGTTGGCTTCCGAAGTCAAACCATTATTGCCACCACTACAGGGTGCCGTTTGGAACGCAGACCGTGGCTTCCATGTTCAGTCGGCTTGTGTGACGCCACCGTGGTCAAACTGACTGTCTAGTGTATGGGACCACTGTGAGAAACTAACTGACTGACTAGTGTATGGGACCACTGTGGGAAACTAACTGACTGACTAGTGTATGGGACCACTGTGGGTGACCACTGTGAGAAACTAACTGACTGACTAGTGTATGGGACCACTGTGGGTGACCACTGTGAGAAACTAACTGACTGTCTAGTGTATGGGACCACTGTGGGTGACCACTGTGAGAAACTAACTGACTGACTAGTGTATGGGACCACTGTGGGTGACCACTGTGAGAAACTAACTGACTGTCTAGTGTATGTGACCACTGTGAGAAACTAACTGACTGACTAGTGTATGGGACCACTGTGGGTGACCACTGTGAGAAACTAACTGACTGACTAGTGTATGGGACCACTGTGGGTGACCACTGTGAGAAACTAACTGACTGTCTAGTGTATGGGACCACTGTGGGTGACCACTGTGAGAAACTAACTGACTGACTAGTGTATGGGACCACTGTGGGTGACCACTGTGAGAAACTAACTGACTGTCTAGTGTATGGGACCACTGTGGGTGACCACTGTGAGAAACTAACTGACTGTCTAGTGTATGGGACCACTGTGGGTGACCACTGTGAGAAACTAACTGACTGACTAGTGTATGGGACCACTGTGGGTGACCACTGTGGGAAACTAACTGACTGACTAGTGTATGGGACCACTGTGGGTGACCACTGTGAGAAACTAACTGACTGACTAGTGTATGGGACCACTGTGGGTGACCACTGTGAGAAACTAACTGACTGACTAGTGTATGGGACCACTGTGGGTGACCACTGTGAGAAACTAACTGACTGTCTAGTGTATGGGACCACTGTGGGTGACCACAGTGAGAAACTAACTGACTGACTAGTGTATGGGACCACTGTGGGTGACCACTGTGAGAAACTAACTGACTGACTAGTGTATGGGACCACTGTGGGTGACCACTGTGAGAAACTAACTGACTGACTAGTGTATGGGACCACTGTGGGTGACCACTGTGAGAAACTAACTGACTGACTAGTGTATGGGACCACTGTGGGTGACCACTTGTCACGTGAATTTCTATCTCTAATTCACCCTAAGCTTGAATCATTACCAGAGGTTGTAAGGCTCTGGTTTTAATCATCAATGATTCAAGGTCCACAACTCACAAGTCTTATCTGTATTTTTATTCATGGTGAGAGCTCTGAGGCCAAAACACAAATCTCCTTTCTTTATACTTCTTGACAACAAAGACACTATACTCCTCCCACCTTTCTTAAACAGTTCCCGCCTCCCCCCTTGAATGGTTAGTAACGCCCCTTCTGTTAGTGGGTTGACACATGATAATTCTAACATTTATACTGTGTTTGGGGTGTAATTCTTTAGTCATTATTCTTAGTACACAAATTCATCTATCAATCCACCCCTTTGACTAAATATTCCCACATTCAGGATAAATGTATTTTACAAGCATGATTAATCTCAGAGATCACATCAGAACTAATAAACATTTCATCCAATTGCGGTCTTTCAGGGTCCAAATCTTCGTCATCCACCAAGCCTGGAGGATTGTTTTTCACATTCCCCTGGTCAGAGTCCGGAGTCAGTCCATCTCTCATCATTGTTTAGATACTGCATTTCACCAACGCCTGACTCACCAATCCTCGGACACAGGGAACAAGACAACAACCACATAATACAAGAATATCCATACAAACATTGATCGCTCCTAAGACGGTGGCTGCTAGGGTTTTCCATTTACCAAATATTTCATCAAACCACCCTATCCACAATGTACTAACTTCTGAGTTCAGTTCATCCTTCACTCAGTGCAGTTAATTCTGTAAGAGCTCTGGTGACTGTCCCATCCAGTGTGGTGTTGTTAGGGATAAATATGCAACAATGGCTTATCTTTCTATAGACACCGGCCCTTTCTGCCTGATCTAGAACCAACCTCTACTAAGTTACGAGCGGGATGGCGGATAATCGCTCAGAGATCCCCTTACTGCATCTCTAGTCTTGTCAATAAATCGCTGTTGGTTGTAATAGATATAATTTATCCAATCCATATTTTTGTTTGTCCCCCACCAGAAACATTTTGTAGTAAAACTCTCCCATATTTGATTTATAGCTTTGTATTCGTCTAGAACACCCCTGGGGATGCCTATACCATCTATCCAAATTGGGCTATTTCATTCCTGACTTATTTATTTTTCTCCTAATTATTCTTCCTGTCACTGGTCTTTGATGACCAATTCTTACAGGTTGGACCAACAATACTGGTACACAAGTACCCACCCATCCCTCTGGTAATGTCTGCCGAATGCTCCCTGTTTAGTGCATGCCCACCACACATCAGTCAAAGGGATGGTTAGGTTCCTAATCTTTTTTCCCTTCCTTCCTTATCTAAATCAGTCACATTAATTATCTCCTTACAGCCATCAAAATCACCCAAGTTACGGGTGCCATTTCTATGTATGTAACACTGGTATTCGCCAGGAGTTAAAGTGAATCTAGGTGGGCTGGCCGAGTATGTCAATTTTGCCAGCCCAATCCCTGTGCAATTTGGCTCTTTTTGATTGGACCCCAGGTCTAATACACAGGGAAACATCGCCTTTGGCATTGGGGCGGTCAACATTGCTGGTCACCCAATGGAGCATGCATAACAATTTGTCTCCCCCAAGGCCCTAGCGGTGTATTTCATCCACTTTAACCAGAGATTCTCATCAGGGACCCCCTCCACTTCCCCATTGTTCCATTCCTGGAGGAGAAAATCTTTCATAGTGGACGGGTTAGTCAAATTGACTCCGTCATCCCTTGACTGATTTACTCGGTCTATTGTCATTAATGGATTAATGCCAGTACCTGCTCCCTCTATATCTTTTGACTCCATCAAATATAATCTTAGACAAGTATCCCGTCCGTATACGTCCGCGCAAGCCCAGTAAGTTCTTTTCATGTCCTCTTTAGCGACCTTTACTATCGTTACTACCATCTCCGTGGGGATGTCGTTATACCTTCTTATCCTCCATCTGGACGTCCAGCCCCCCCCCGTCTCATATCTCCTTCCCCCAGTATGTCTGAATACCTGAGCCCAGGAACAATCCGCTGAGGGGGCTGAACATAAATACAACGGGATCTTATAATCCCATGTTGCTTGCTTATCCGCTCTGATAAGATCCCTAATCATAATTTTGAATCTTACTCCCCACCCTTCTCTGACTCCTATTTTGTAGATCACTCGCCCTTGATGGTCAGTATGTCGGGTCACTTTCCCTTTATTTCTTAATAATGGTAAGGCCATAGCGTAATTGGTGTGAGGTGGTGGTGGATTTTGACCTACCACGACTATTGCCGAGACTATGATGCAGCTCAGGGTCACCCATATTCTCAACAACAAAAAAAACCCAACCCTCTCCTGTCTTGAGTCCTTCTGCTCGGTACCACCCCATACTCACACCCTAGGAACACACTACAGTGATGATAGGTCTGGGTAGGAGATCTTCGTTGACAGAGATGACCCCCGCACCCTGTGGCGCAGTTCCGCTCGTCAACTCTGCGTGTGCTAAGCGGTGCTTGTATGTGGTCTTACCTTCTTGCAGTGGGTAACATGGACCCAGGTTCCTCTCTCTGCTATTCTAATGGCCAAGGTGGTGACCAACATAACCTGATAGGGCCCTTCCCAACAGGCCTGCTTCCAGTTTTCCTTCTAGTGACTGGATGCTCACCAGTCACCTGGTTAGATAGTGGGTCACCTTCTCCTTTAGTTCACCTGTGGGGCACAAAACCTCTGACATACGGGTGTGGTTAATAAACTATCTTCACACATGTTCAGATTAATGTAACAATTTCTGACTGCATTCTCTTTTTAGACTATCTAAAAAATGTTTTTTTTTTAAAGTATTTTGTCCTCTCCTTCGTATATTATCTAATACAATTAGCCTCTTCCCCCCTCTTGACACATAGTTCTGCTTATGTGTCAATTTTTTCCACCTTCCTAAACATTCCCTTAGATTATTTATCAACCAATTGCCATGCCTTTCATTTTTTAGATTCTTTTTTGCTTCTTTATTGCTCCTCCCACTTCCTTTCTCTTTATGGCGGCTAAATTTGACTTTCATTCAGTTCAGAATCAATTAGTAATCCAATCAAACAATCTCTTATCTTGTAAAAACACTTATGTTTAGTTCAACCTCTGTTCTACCCCGGCTCTCCCGGGCTTGACCTGAAGACTGATTGTTGGACATGACAAGTCTGTTTTGTAAGTCACTTAAGTCTTCTGTCTAGCAACAAAGAATACAAATCTCTATGTTCATGATTAACCCAGTTATATCTAATAGCCCACCAAAAAACTTCATCATCTTTAAATCACTACCAATGTCATATCCCTCGTTACTCTCTACCATTTGGGTAACATCCCTGATATATTTATTAAAAGCTAAGACTGTTTGGGAAGAGAGCAACAACATAACCTGTTCTTCCTCCTCAGAGTTCCAAATGATTTTACCATGGGCTGCCATTGCCTTCCCGTAGATAAGATCACTTGATTTACCCGTATGCAGTACATAATGACGACCTTAGCTTTACAGAAGTCTATCCTTACCAAAAAGCTCATCATTCTTCATCTAATTGTTTTCTTATTTTCCTTATCTACCTGACCCTATTGCTAAATCAATGATCTAGGCAATAGTTGTCTCGCCTTAGATTGTACATTCTTCTGATTACTGCAGCTTATTCCATGAATTTAGTTTCAAATATCACCCAATAAACCGTTCCATCCCACAGCATAGTAAACACCACCTATGAACTGTTGAAAATTCCCTAAATTCAACATAACAACCCTTTATAAACATCATGCTGGGTGTGTTTTTATTTTATTTGAAAAACCCAATTGAAAAATGACCTAAATATGCCTAACCTCATAAAATCCCTCAAAATTCCTAGAGTATACAATGATTATTTAATTGATTACTCTAAATCTGCTACATGTGATCTCATTCAAATGATCCGTTATCAATTATTTGATCCACCCCCTAGTAAATCTCTCTCCTCTTCTATCTTAGAGTTTTACCGATCCCAGCTATTTCCCCTAGTGGCCATTAAATACTCTGCTCTCGTCTGTTCCTTTTCTTACTCTGTTAGTCTCTGCTTTTCAAGCTCCAGAAACTGTTATCTCTGTCCCTCAGCCTGCTTGTTTTTCAAACCTAAACAGTCTCCTTCTCTCTTTTTCTTTTATTCTCTCCCTCTAACTTCCTCTGTCTCTCTAAGTCTGTCTCTGCCTCTCCTTTTTCCCGCCAACCAGAGCCACAAATCATTCTCCTCAACTCTCAACCCTCACAGCTCTATCGCTACTTCCCTCCTATCATTACTGAATCAATGATAATACATTTACATTCTAGTCACCCAGCAGACGCTCCTATCCAGAGCAACCTAGTGAATACATTTGTATTATTTTTATCTTTATTTTTTTTACTGGCCTCCCCCCGTGGGAATCGAACCCATAACCCTGGCGTTTCAAACATCATGCTCTATCAACTGAGCTCCATCCTTGCCAGCCATTTTCCCCCCTACCCTGGACGACACTGGGCCAATTGTGCACCGCCCATGAGTCTCCCGGTCGCTGTCGGCTGCGACAGAGCCTGGATCCGAACCAGGATCTCTAGTGGCACAGTTAGCCCTGCGATGCAGTGCCTTAGACCACTGCGCCACTCAGGATAATAATAACTGCAATAACTATCAATAATAATTATAATAACTATTACGAATTATATTGTCCTTTTTCTGATGTTCAAATTGTAGTCTATTCATTTTAGTTTAAAATATAAAGTTGTTTATAACAAATCCAGAACCCACCACAGGCTGGCGCTATTTCCCCAGCACAACAGCCAATGCCACTTGCTTCCTAACCAAAATAAATTACCGTTTTAAAATCGTCCAATTATTCTGTATTTTATGCCTTTCATTTTCAGTTCGCTATTCAATATCTTTAACAGTTTTCTCTGATTCGGCCCCAATCAATAAAACAAACGCTTGATATTATTTATCAGCATACACTTAATAACATCCCTACCATTTGAACGATGTCCTGTCTCTCACTCCCCCCCTCCCCTGCTCCTTCCTACATTATGGGGAGGCGCGGGAAACTTCCCTACAATTTTCCTTCTTAAGAAATAATGTCATTAGTACTTATAACATATTTTCATAGCTTTAGTAATATTCTAGATATGTCTATCTAATGCAACTTTTAATACACGTAAAAAACTCTCTCTCCACCCATTCCTTTTTGAATAAGTGCGTCTTCCTAGTTCCCCCATAACCACGCCTCAAATCTTTTATTTAGCATTTAACCAACCAAATACTAAGTAGTATCCGGTTATCATTCATACCCGCCGTTGAATTTCCTCATACACACATATTCCATCTTCTGCCATTCAAATGCCCAACACGACAGAATAGTTCCATGCAAACATCTATTGGCTCTTCAAATCGCTCCGGATTAGAGCGTCTGCCAACTGACCAAAAACGCAAATATTCTCTATAATAATAATAATAATAATATGCCATTTAGCAGACGCTTTTATCCAAAGCGACTTACTTTCCCACTCATAACGTACGTCTACGCTTGAGTGCGAAAGCTCATACACACGCATAATAATATGTCATTTAGCAGACGCTTCCATCCAAAGCGACTTACAGTCATGCGTGCATACATTTTTCTAAAATTATTTTTGATTTTTTTATTAGTGGTCCCGGGAATCGAACCCACTACCTTGGCGTTACAAGCGCCGTGCTCTACCAGCTGAGCTACAGAGGACCACATCGTTGGACTTATATAGGTACCTCTCAAATAATCGCTTTGTGGTGTTTTTAGCCAATTCTATTCTTAACCTGACTATCTCCTGTTGTAAAACTTCCCCCTCTTTGTTCTTTGCTGGCCTCTTTACTCTGCCCCCCGTCTTCCCGCCCTTCCAACATTCCGGCTTGGCCGTCATATGGTGGGGGAAGTACGGGGATCACCCCTAATCTTCTTTTACACATGACAACGGTGTCATCTGGGCTTGCTCTACCAACTCTGGATATAACCTCTCTGCTCTTTGCTGTGGGGGGGTCCTGAAACTTCCTTTTTTCTGTATATCCCTTTCTCTCTCCTTCGCGCTTCAAAAAGCCATACCCTCGCTGTTTTTTCATCTAATTTTATATGCATCTGCCTACTAACTTTTTTACTTCGATGCCCAATAAATTCATACCTCTTCTCCCAAATGGATCCCTAAAACATATTTCTTTCATCTCCCGTTAATTATCGGACTTGTTTAGAAGATGTCTTTCCCATCGTGGAACAATAAGAAATCCCTCCCCCCCTTTTTGTTTTTTAAATAATTCCCTCCCGAATTATTTTCGTAGGAGCTAATCTCTTAGTGCCCCTCTTGCTTTTGTAATTAACCCTTTAAAATTAAAAGAGTAAATTACCCAATTTTCCTCACGCGACTTTTTTTTTTTCCTCCACCCCTGAAATAATAACCACGTCTCCCGAGGGATTAAGTCTCACACACATACGACCTTATCATCCGTCAAAACTTGTTTGCACAGTTCTAACAAATGCCCAGTCGCATATATGAACTCCCGACATATCCCTCTCATACGATGATAATCATTTCCCTGTTTATACTGAACATTGCAATTCGTACAATGACAATATTAACTTAGTTTACATTTGTGATTGCAATTCACTACCATGTCATTTCGGACTAGTTTTTTTTTGTAATAGCTATTTACCTCTAGGATCAATTGCGGACCCTCCCTGTCGTAATAATTATTACCTTCTTTGGTAAATAAGTTCAACTCATTTTACCAAAATCCATGAATAAAAATTACTGACCTTTTCCTTGCAGTCTGGATTAAAATGCTTTTTCAAACTTGTTAACGTCTTTATCGTTCATAAAGAGTAATCACCGGCCTGTTTTTTAACCTTAACGTGGAAGGCCAGGATTCTGTAACGGATGCTATCACCCGCCCGTGCACGGATTTCGGTGTCTTTATAACGATAAAGATGTATTAAGCTCCGCTCGAAGGACCAATCTGTCACGTGAATTTCTATCTCTAATTCACCCTAAGCTTGAATCATTACCAGAGGTTGTAAGGCTCTGGTTTTAATCATCAATGATTCAAGGTCCACAACTCACAAGTCTTATCTGTATTTTTATTCATGGTGAGAGCTCTGAGGCCAAAACACAAATCTCCTTTCTTTATACTTCTTGACAACAAAGACACTATACTCCTCCCACCTTTCTTAAACAGTTCCCGCCTCCCCCCTTGAATGGTTAGTAACGCCCCTTCTGTTAGTGGGTTGACACATGATAATTCTAACATTTATACTGTGTTTGGGGTGTAATTCTTTAGTCATTATTCTTAGTACACAAATTCATCTATCACCACTGTGGGAAACTAACTGACTGTCTAGTGTATGGGACCACTGTGGGGGACCACTGTGAGAAACTAACTGACTGACTAGTGTATGGGACCACTGTGGGTGACCACTGTGAGAAACTAACTGACTGACTAGTGTATGGGACCACTGTGGGTGACCACTGTGAGAAACTAACTGACTGACTAGTGTATGGGACCACTGTGGGTGACCACTGTGAGAAACTAACTGACTGTCTAGTGTATGGGACCACTGTGGGTGACCACTGTGAGAAACTAACTGACTGACTAGTGTATGGGACCACTGTGGGTGACCACTGTGAGAAACTAACTGACTGACTAGTGTATGGGACCACTGTGGGTGACCACTGTGAGAAACTAACTGACTGACTAGTGTATGGGACCACTGTGGGTGACCACTGTGAGAAACTAACTGACTGACTAGTGTATGGGACCACTGTGGGTGACCACTGTGAGAAACTAACTGACTGTCTAGTGTATGGGACCACTGTGGGTGACCACTGTGAGAAACTAACTGACTGTCTAGTGTATGGGACCACTGTGGGTGACCACTGTGAGAAACTAACTGACTGACTAGTGTATGGGACCACTGTGGGTGACCACTGTGAGAAACTAACTGACTGTCTAGTGTATGGGACCACTGTGGGTGACCACTGTGAGAAACTAACTGACTGACTAGTGTATGGGACCACTGTGGGTGACCACTGTGAGAAACTAACTGACTGACTAGTGTATGGGACCACTGTGGGTGACCACTGTGAGAAACTAACTGACTGACTAGTGTATGGGACCACTGTGGGTGACCACTGTGAGAAACTAACTGACTGACTAGTGTATGGGACCACTGTGGGTGACCACTGTGAGAAACTAACTGACTGACTAGTGTATGGGACCACTGTGGGTGACCACTGTGAGAAACTAACTGACTGTCTAGTGTATGGGACCACTGTGGGTGACCACTGTGAGAAACTAACTGACTGACTAGTGTATGGGACCACTGTGGGTGACCACTGTGAGAAACTAACTGACTGTCTAGTGTATGGGACCACTGTGGGTGACCACTGTGAGAAACTAACTGACTGACTAGTGTATGGGACCACTGTGGGTGACCACTGTGAGAAACTAACTGACTGACTAGTGTATGGGACCACTGTGGGTGACCACTGTGAGAAACTAACTGACTGTCTAGTGTATGGGACCACTGTGGGTGACCACTGTGAGAAACTAACTGACTGTCTAGTGTATGGGACCACTGTGGGTGACCACTGTGAGAAACTAACTGACTGTCTAGTGTATGGGACCACTGTGGGTGACCACTGTGAGAAACTAACTGACTGTCTAGTGTATGGGACCACTGTGGGTGACCACTGTGAGAAACTAACTGACTGACTAGTGTATGGGACCACTGTGGGTGACCACTGTGAGAAACTAACTGACTGTCTAGTGTATGGGACCACTGTGGGTGACCACTGTGAGAAACTAACTGACTGTCTAGTGTATGGGACCACTGTGGGTGACCACTGTGAGAAACTAACTGACTGTCTAGTGTATGGGACCACTGTGGGTGACCACTGTGAGAAACTAACTGACTGACTAGTGTATGGGACCACTGTGGGTGACCACTGTGAGAAACTAACTGACTGTCTAGTGTATGGGACCACTGTGGGTGACCACTGTGAGAAACTAACTGACTGACTAGTGTATGGGACCACTGTGGGTGACCACTGTGAGAAACTAACTGACTGACTAGTGTATGGGACCACTGTGGGTGACCACTGTGAGAAACTAACTGACTGTCTAGTGTATGGGACCACTGTGGGTGACCACTGTGAGAAACTAACTGACTGACTAGTGTATGGGACCACTGTGGGTGACCACTGTGAGAAACTAACTGACTGTCTAGTGTATGGGACCACTGTGGGTGACCACTGTGAGAAACTAACTGACTGTCTAGTGTATGGGACCACTGTGGGTGACCACTGTGAGAAACTAACTGACTGTCTAGTGTATGGGACCACTGTGGGTGACCACTGTGAGAAACTAACTGACTGTCTAGTGTATGGGACCACTGTGGGTGACCACTGTGAGAAACTAACTGACTGTCTAGTGTATGGGACCACTGTGGGTGACCACTGTGAGAAACTAACTGACTGTCTAGTGTATGGGACCACTGTGGGTGACCACTGTGAGAAACTAACT
>NW_028163152.1:0-2500 GCF_964263955.1 Coregonus lavaretus | reverse complement strand
AGCATTACACCATAGATAACAACCTCTACTAATATGACCAGCATTACACCATAGATAACCTCTACTAATATGACCAGCATTACACCATAGATAACCTCTACTAATTTGACCAGCATTACACCATAGATAACAACCTCTACTAATATGACCAGCATTACACCATAGATGACAACCTCTACTAATATGACCAGCATTACACCATAGATAACAACCTCTACTAATATAACCAGCATTACACCATAGATAACAACCTCTACTAATATAACCAGCATTACACCATAGATAACAACCTCTACTAATATGACCAGCATTACACCATAGATAACAACCTCTACAAATATGACCAGCATTACACCATAGATAACCTCTACTAATATGACCAGCATTACACCATAGATAACCTCTACTAATATAACCAGCATTACACCATAGATAACAACCTCTACCAATATGACCAGCATTACACCATAGATAACAACCTTTACTAATATGACCAGCATTACACCATAGATAACAACCTCTACTAATATAACCAGCATTACACCATAGATAACAACCTCTACTAATATAACCAGCATTACACCATAGATAACAACCTCTACTAATATGACCAGCATTACACCATAGATAACCTCTACTAATATGACCAGCATTACACCATAGATAACAACCTCTACTAATTTGACCAGCATTACACCATAGATAACCTCTACTAATATAACTTATTATAATTGCTGTCACGCTGCATACATTTCCTCCATAAATTCAGTGTTGTAGTACTGGGGACCGGTCTTGGTTGAGTCCGGTCTCCAGACCACATATTGAGTGTCTCAGTCTCGTCTCGGTGTCAGATACATTTGCACTCGGTCTTGACTCGGTCTCGGACAACTTCACCAGGCCGAATATATACACTCCTTTCTTGAAACATGAATATCTTAACAGCCTTTATATCTATTATAGACATGTTTGCGCAGTGGCGAACCTATAGGCCTTCAGTGTGTGACAGGTGACAGGTTCGCAACCATAATACCAGCGCGCTCATGTAGGAGAGTGCACTTGTTGTAAAACACAAAGGGCCATTGGTGTAGTGGAGGGTATACTCAGGTATAAACCCTATACCCACTTTCTCTTCAAAGTAGTGTAGTGGAGGTATACGACTTATCAATTATGTAGTACAATAGAGAAATCATGCACAGAATAGCCTACACAATCGCATAGCACGTGAAATATATTCACGTGTGCGCCGCACACGTTTACATATTTGCAGAAATCTATTCAGGTTTATTTTGTGGCTTTTGGCTAATGATCTAAAGTCTCGCTGTTGCAACTGCCTGTAAACACACAGTCCAGTTCAAAGTGAATGATGGCAGGCCCTGTGGCAAATGGCTTGTTTGTATAAAGGCCTATTGTAGCTCTGATTGGCTATAGCGCAACGGTTTGTGTAGACTACGGCCCTGGACAAGACAGATATTTTTATTCGGTTTTATTTACTGCAGTGTCTATTAATTGTCCAAACGTACGGCCCCTTTCCAACTCTATATATAATTTTGCCTTAGTAATTCCCAAACATTCAAATAATTTATGAAAACGTGAAAATGACCATATCTAAGTGGTCGCTTGTCAGAAAATGTTTAACATGTGTAATATTCTTCCTGGGGGTGTATATGAACAGATTTTAATGAGATATCATGTTGCTAAAATGCTGTCAGTTCCACTTTAAATGCAACATTGGTTTCACACACACGTTTTTCAAAGAGATGGCTAACAACAGCAAGCGCACTGCAATAAAAAACACAGTTCCACTCACCAGATGATGATCATTTGAAACGTAACTTCTTATTGAAAGTTATTCTTGAAAAGGGAGAAGCTAACAGATGATCAACATCCTCTTTGATAACACCTGCTGCACCCGCTGCAAACTAGCCAACAACAAAAGCTAGCCATCTAGACCGTGGGAAAACTACTGCATGCTATTGCACCGTGACCTGTTTGCCTTCAAGCTTTTCCATACATTTTTGTAAAAACGGTCCCACCCATTAAGTCAAAATGTGATTGGTTGATTCCACTGTCACTCAAAATGTTGCCCTAATACAGTTGAATGGCAGATGAATTTATCTAGCTTCTGATGGGCCTATCCAATGGCTGACTTAGCTAGCTAGATTTATCTCCCCAGAGACCAGCAAAGGAAAATCCTGATTGGATCTTTTTTCTCTTCAGTGTTAATCCTACAGTTTCCAGGATCACTGGGGACTATAGTAATGTTACAGTTTCAAGGATCACTAAACTGGGGACTATAGTAATGTTACAGTTTCCAGGATCACTAAACTGGGGACTATAGCAGCCAAGCCAGGCATCAGCTGTTTGGACAGAGAGAGGCTAGACCAGTTACACACACACAGACACAAACAAGGCCAATCCAATCACTGAGGAATCAAAGCACAACAGGAACAAGGTGCATTCTCGTCTTTCACACACACACTATAATCATTTGGTAGATGGG
>NW_028163153.1:0-42618 GCF_964263955.1 Coregonus lavaretus | reverse complement strand
AATGTGTCAGGGGGATAGTCTCTGAAATGAGATTGCTTTATTTTGTTGTTAAGCCACTCAAGATGGGGCCTGATCAACCAAATGGGGCAGTGGGGAAACTGGAGCTCTAGGTACTTGTAGAATAGGCATCGATCCTCACACACAAACACACACACACACACACACACACAAACACACACATAAATATAAAAACACACACGTTCAGTCCCTGTTAGGCAAATCATGTGTGTGTGTGTGTGTGTTTGCATGTGTCTTGGCTTGCTAATGTGTTTAGCTCTGGTCTCTGTTAGTGTTATGAAGGTGTGTTTGTGTGTGTGTGTGTGTGTGTGTGTGTGTGTGTGTTTGTGTGTCTTTACCTGTCGTGAGTTTAGTGAGGGGACAACTCGATTAAAACCTCTTTGTTGCCTAGGAGACCACTCAGACAGAAGTGCTCCCGAGGCTCCTGGTGTCATTATGAAGAAATGAGATAGCTGTCACTCAACACACACACATGCACACACACGCGCACACACACACACACACACACACGCACACACACACACATACACACACACACACGGACACACATACAGATTCCGTATCTTATTTTGATCATCCTGTTGTTGCAGGAAATGCAAGCTTGTAGTGTATTTGAGGTTTATAAAGCTTCGGAAGTTTGTAATTTCCACTTAAAAATATGAATGAATGATGGAGCGGAGTTTGCCTTTTTGCCCAAAATTTCATTTAAGGTGCTCCAAAGCTTTTTACTATCATTGTTTATGTAATTCATCTTTGTTTCACAGTGTAGTTTCTTCTTCTTTTTATTCAGTTCAGTCACATGATTTCTCAATTTACAGTATGTTTGCCAATCGGTTGAACAGCCAGACCTATTTGCCATATTCTTTGCCTCTTCCCTAACAACCATACCATTTTTCAATTCCTCATCAATCCACGGGGATTTAACAGTTTCTACAGTCATTTTCTTAATGGGTGCATGCTTATTAGTAACTGGGATAAGCAATTTCATGAATGTGTCAAGTGCAGCGTCTGGTTGCTCGTCATTACACACCACAGACCAACAAATATTCTTCTCATCAACAACATAGGAATCACTACAAAACGTATTGTGCAGAGGGAGAGAAGATAGAATAATGTGCAGAGGGAGAGCAAGTTAAGAGGAAGGGTTGGTTATCCATCACAGACGGACAGAGTCCTCAGTCTCTCATCGATCAGCTAAATGAGAAAGTTCTCAGGACTCCTACAGACGCCAGACAACTACTCTAAGGAACTTTCACCACAGAGAGCGAGAGAGAGACAGAGCGAGAGAGAGAGAGAGAGAGAGAGAGAGAGAGAGAGTTTTTTTTGTCTTTCTTTAATGATACATTCTCATTTCATTAAAACCTCAACACCCCCTTCTACAACCGTATATCCAGACCATCTCCCTCAGCTATACAGACAGCCCCCCCAACACACCATATCTCTTGAAACATCCACACTTTTTATTATTTTATTGAACTCAAATTCCACCCTAAGGCGCGCAGAGACCATCCCATGAAATAATAGTAAAGGTTCTGTTATCCTCCCACCTTTGACCCTGTTCCTCCTTGTTAGCCAAATAACCAACTTTGCCTGAGCAAACAGAAAAATCAACAACACACATTTGGCATTTTCATTATTTGAATACCGGTACACCATTATAAACATCCCAACAGTAAACTCCACCCCCAACCTCTCACACAGACATTACAACAGAGACATTAATGTCATTAACCTGGCGCACACAGAAAACACATGAATCGTAGTTTCACTCATGACACAGAAAGGACAACCCTGTCTGACTCCCGGGTCAATCCATGCCAACCACCATGTAGAACCTTCCACTGGAGGTCCCCTGACCTCTGTGGTACTGGGAGTTTGCAGAGCCCCCTCCATCTAAAACCCACCATACTCTCCGCCACACATACCCCATGCCACTGATGTGCCTTCTCTCCTGTAAGACTCCTAATGTGCCTTACCTTAATGCAGAGGTTGTATAGGGCTTTACCTCCCACCCCCTCAAACTCCCCCGGGCTCGGAGTGTTAAAATCGAACAAGTCCTCCAGACCCCATTGCAAGTCCCCAGTCGCTGCCGTCACCTGCAGTGGCAGAAACATTGGTGAACCTCCCCCTTTGGCCGCTCGAACACCCCCCTTAATGTCTCAGACAGTGGCTCCTGGACTTCCTCCATGAATCTCTCCAGCAGCCTAAGAGATGTTAGTCCTGTTTGTTGTGCTAGGACTTCTGGGGTTTTCCCACCTCAAAAGGATGGCTGGGTTCTGGAAGATAGGCTCCTCCCATACCCACAGCCCAGGCTCCACACCCCCTTCTCGTGTTGGCCTTAGCAGCTGCCAGGCCCTCAGCAACACAGAACAAATATCAGAGAGACCTGCTGTACTGAGCCTCTCCAGCCCCATGAGGAATAGCTGCCGGTCCAACCCTAATCCGCCAGCTCTCCTCAGCAGTGTGCATGCTGGTTCCCTCCAGCCGACATCAGCATGGTACAGCAGTCTTTGCGCCGCCTTTAGTTGGAATGCAGCCACCCTGCTCTCCAGTTCCACCAGGCCCTGTTCTTCTTCGTGTACAGACAAATACAACACTGCCGCCCTCAGCCAGTGATGGCCCGACTAGAAGAAATCCACCAGCTTGCGTTGCAGGTCTGCGAGCAGACCGGCGGGGGGGTTGAGGACAGCCAGTTTATGCCACAGGGAAGATGCCACCAGGTTGTTGATTATCAGCACCCTCCCTCTATATGACACTTGGGACAGGAGCCACCTCCACCTGGCCAGTCTTGACACAACTGCCTGTGACAGCCCCTCCCAGTTCTTCCTGACCGACATCTTCGAGCCCAGGTACATCCCCAAAATGTTAAGCCCTTCACATCCCCACTTCAAACCCCCTGGAAGCAGAGGGGGGCCCTAACCTTCCATGCCCCACATAACAGAGCTTTGCTCTTGCCCCTGTTCACCTTAGCTGACAAAGTTCCCTCGTACACCTTCAGACTAGTTTCTAGTGCCAGCATATCCTGACCATCACAGAAATGTCATCTGCATACGCCGACACTGCTATGCCTGTCAACACACCCATACCTGTCCACCACACTCCCTGCAGTCTCCTGCGTAGCAGGCCCAACAAAGGCTCAATGGCTAGTGTATATAACTGCCCCGACAGAGGGCATCCATGGCTAATTCCCCGCCTCACCCAGACTGGCCTACTGAGCCTCCTCACACCTTGACCATTCATGATGCCCCAGCATACAACATCTTCACACAGGCCAAAAACCTTTCCCCAAACCCAGACATCACATTAAACAAATACTCATAGTCCACTCTATCAAAATTGTTCTCTTGATCTAAAGAGACCAGTCCAAAAGTTCACATTATAATCTCTCGACAAGTCCAACATATCCCTGATTAAGAACAAGTTGTCCGTGATTGAGCGTCCCGGTACGAAATATGTCTGGTTCTGGTGTACTATAGAGTCCAGATGGGACTTCAGTCTGTTAGCATGGACCTTGGAAAATATCTAGCATGACTAGACCCAGCCTCATCTACACCACCATCCATAACATGACTAGACCCAGCCTCATCTACACCACCGTCTATAGCATGACTAGACCCAGTCTCATCTACACCACCATCTATAGCATGACTAGACCCAGTCTCATCTACACCACCATCTATAGCATGACTAGACCCAGCCTCAGCTACACCACCATCCATAACATGACTAGACCCAGCCTCATCTACATTTACATTTAAGTCATTTAGCAGATGCTCTTATCCAGAGCGACTTACAAATTGGTCCATTCAACTTAGGATAGCCAGTGGGACAACCACCTTTTTTTTATGGGGGGTGGGGGTGTTGGGGAGTAGAAGGATTACTGTTATACTATTCCAGGTATTCCTTAAAAAGGTAGGATTTCAAGTGTCTCCGGAAGGTGGTCAGTGACTCCGCTGTCCTGGCGTCGTGGGGGATCTTGTTCCGCAATTTGGGTGCCAGAGTAGCGAATAGCTTTGACTGGGCTGAGCGGGAACAGTGCTTCTGTAGAGGTAGGGGGGCTAGCAGGCCAGAGGTGGATGAACGTAGTGCCCTCGTTTGGGTGTAGGGTCTGATCAGAGCCTGAAGGTAAGGAGGTGCCGTTCCCCTCACTTCTCCGTAGGCAAGCACCATGGTTTTGTAGTAGATGTGATTCGCCACCTGGTTATCAGAAGGGGGAAAGGAGAAAATTAATTGTGTGTTGTCTGCGTAGCAATGATAGGAGAGACCATGTGAGGGTATGACAGAGCCAAGTGACTTGGTGTATAGAGAGAATAGGAGAGGGCCTAGAACTGAGCCCTGCGGGACACCAGTGGTGAGAGCATGTGGTGCGGAGACAGATCTACACCCCCATCTATAGCATGACTAGACCCAGCCTCATCTACACCACCATCTATAGCATGACTAGACCCAGCCTCATCTACACCACCATCTATAGCCAATCATAGCTAGTGGGAAGGTTGCTGTCTTTTTCTGTGGCTTAACCAACTAGGCTCGTAATTTAACAATTTTATTCGTATTTACAGATGGCATACAAGTTTGTTATTAAGGCACATTAAAGTTCACATGTTCCAGAAGGCATTTCTGCCCAAAAACGCATTTTGATAATTAAAAGAAAGTTGACGTTCAAATGGCTCCCCTGTGAATGTAGCGGGTGATGAGGACGGAGTCAGGCGCAGGAGGTGTGAATCACAGAATATGGTTTATTCGTCCAATACAGCAGTTTGCAGCAATGAGAAAACCAAATACAGTGCGACTTCAATGCGCACTGGGGAAACAAAACACACGGGTGAATATCCTGGCGACAAAAGTAACATGAATGCTCAACCAAGCTAGCTACACCTCCACATGGAAACAATCACACACAAATACATGGGGGGCAGAGGGAATACTTATACAGTGACTGATGAGGGGATATGAACCAGGTGTGTGTAACAAAACAAGACAAAACAAATGGAATGATGAAATGAGGAGCGGCAGTGGCTAGAAGGCCGGTGACGACGAACGCCGAAGCCTGCCTGAACAAGGAGAGGAGGCAGCTTCGGAGGAAGTAGTGACAGTGAAGTAGTGACCTGCGACATATACCTAGTTTCCTGAAACGAGTCACAAATGTTTTAGATGAGGTGACAGTACAGAATGTCACATTTTATTTGAGGGAATTTTCATACAATTTTCATAAATGAAAGCACTTAGGTGTCATAAGTATTTGAACAAATTAATTTATATGTGTATTCAGGTAGTCAAAAGTGTAATATTTAGTCCATATTCCTAGCACGCAATGACTACATCAAGCTTGTGACTCTACAATCTTTTTGGATGCATTTTCGGTTTTGTTGTGGTTGTGTTTTGGATTAAGTTGCGCTCAATAAAAATGAATGGAAAATAATGTATTGTGTCATTTTGGAGTCACTTTTATTGTAAATTAGAATACAATATGTTTCTGAACATGTCTACATTAATGTGGATGTTACCACGATTACAGATAATCATGAATGAATTGTGAATAACGATGATAGATTAATTTGTATTTTAAGAATAATGACTAAAGGATTTTACCCCAAATACAGTGTAAATGTGTGAACGGTGTTGGAGTTATAATGTAGTGTCAACCCACTAACAGAGGGGGAGGAGTTAGAAACTGCTGAGAAAGCATTCCAGGGTGAAGGGGACTGAGAAGCTGTTTAAAGGTGGGCGGAGCAAAGTGCCTTTGTGTGTCAAGGGATATAAAAGCTGTATGTATGTTTTTTGGCGCCAGAGCTCTCCATTATTAAAACATACAGATCATTCTTGTTGGTTGCGGACCTTCGTTTAATTCATGATTAAACCAGAGCCTTACACCCTCTGGGAATTATTCAAAGCATTAAGTTTGATTAATTAGAGATAGAAATTCTCGTGACAAACGATCAGTGAGAAAGTTACCTAGGCATAAATATCATACCCCCTCCCCAAAAATGCTAACCTCCCCTGTTATTGGTAATGGTGAGATGATGATCTTTGTGCATCATTATTCATGATCTTTGTCTATTTATTGAGACTTACAGACAGCCCTTTTCATTGTTTGGTCTACAACGCATTTTGATTATGTCATAATTAATTTTAACAACAAATTCCAAATTCAAGCTTCGTCAGTAAATTATCAATTTCAAGCAATTTTGACATACCAAAAGACCAGTATGCCTATGCTAGTTATTGTTGCTTGATGCCCCATTGCTGGTGATCTTGCAAAGTAAACAGTTCATATTCTTGATCACCAAACAATTTATGGAGCTGCATATTTATTGATGGCAATCCTCTGCACCCGATCCTATAGCTGTACTGTCATCAAATCAGCAATCTGTTAGCTAGCTCACCCCACCTGTGTTGATTGACAGTTTGCTGGTCCAATCAGAGGGCTAGTTTGCTGGTCCAATCAGATGGCTGAGTGTGCGTTTCACTAGCCAATCTGTTGCTTGCTTTTTTTTGCAAGTGCGATGCTGCGGCTTGTCTCTGGCTGCGTTGAGAGTAATCCACGGAGACTCTGTGCCACCTAATGAGTGACAAAACGGGTACAAAACCAGGCCAGATCATTTCAAGTCATCAGTCTCAAGTCAAAGTGGAGTCCCGAGTATTGAGACTCCAAGCCAATTCTTCAATTATTTTATTTTCTAGCAAGTTGAGTCTCAAGTCAACAAATTTGTGACTCGAGTCAGACTTGAGTCCAAGTCATGTGACTTGAGTCCACACCTCTGTAAAATACCCTATAATAAAAGGTGCAAATCTGTTCTGTCACCTCATATAAAACATTTGATCTCAAATCCAAAATGATGGAGTATATTGCCAAATTGAACGTTTTCGCTGCAAATAGATGTATGGGGAGTGTACATCTAAAGGATAGGTATAAACAGCCATTAACTTTGAATAGTCTCCTCTTGAACAACAGCCATTAACTTGGAATAGTCTCCTCTTGTACAACAGCCATTAACTTTGAATAGTCTCCTCTTGAACAACAGCCATTAACTTTGAATAGTCTCCTCTTGAACAACAGCCATTAACTTTGAATAATCTCCTCTTGTACAACAGCCATTAACTTTGAATAGTCTCCTCTTGAACAACAGCCATTAACTTTGAATAGTCTCCTCTTGAACAACAGCCATTAACTTTGAATAGTCTCCTCTTGAACAACAGCCATTAACTTGGAATAGTCTCCTCTTGAACAACAGCCATTAACTTTGAATAGTCTCCTCTTGAACAACAGCCATTAACTTTGAATAATATCCTCTTGAACAACAGCCATTAACTTTGAATAGTCTCCTCTTGAACAACAGCCATTAACTTTGAATAGTCTCCTCTTGAACAACAGCCATTAATTTTGAATAATCTCCTCTTGAACAACAGCCATTAACTTTGAATAGTCTCCTCTTGAACAACAGCCATTAACTTGGAATAGTCTCCTCTTGAACAACAGCCATTAACTTTGAATAGTCTCCTCTTGAACAACAGCCATTAACTTTGAATAGTCTCCTCTTGAACAACAGCCATTAACTTGGAATAGTCTCCTCTTGAACAACAGCCATTAACTTTGAATAGTCTCCTCTTGAACAACAGCCATTAACTTGGAATAGTCTCCTCTTGAACAACAGCCATTAACTTTGAATAGTCTCCTCTTGAACAACAGCCATTAACTTGGAATAGTCTCCTCTTGAACAACAGCCATTAACTTTGAATAGTCTCCTCTTGAACAACAGCCATTAACTTTGAATAGTCTCCTCTTGAACAACAGCCATTAACTTTGAATAGTCTTCTCTTGAACAACAGCCATTAACTTTGAATAGTCTCCTCTTGAACAACAGCCATTAACTTTGCATAGTCTCCTCTTGAACAACAGCCATTAACTTTGAATAGTCTCCTCTTGAACAACAGCCATTAACTTTGCATAGTCTCCTCTTGAACAACAGCCATTAACTTTGAATAGTCTCCTCTTGAACAACAGCCATTAACTTTGAATAGTCTCCTCTTGAACAACAGACATTAACTTTGAATAATCTCCTCTTGAACAACAGCCATTAACTTTGAATAGTCTCCTCTTGAACAACAGCCATTAACTTTGAATAATCTCCTCTTGAACAACAGCCATTAACTTTGAATAATCTCCTCTTGAACAACAGACATTAACTTTGAATAATCTCCTCTTAAACAACAGCCATTAACTTTGAATAGTCTCCTCTTGAACAACAGCCATTAACTTTGAATAGTCTCCTCTTGAACAACAGCCATTAACTTTGAATAGTCTCCTCTTGAACAACAATCATTAACTTTGAATAGTCTCCTCTTGAACAACAGCCATTAACTTTTAATAGTCTCCTCTTGAACAACAGCCATTGACTTTTAATAGTCTCCTCTTGACCAACAGCCATTGACTTTTAATAATATCTCCTCTTGAACAACAGCCATTAACTTTGAATATCTCCTCTTGAACAACAGCCATTAACTTTGAATAGTCTCCTCTTGAACAACAGCCATTAATTTTGAATAGTCTTCTCTTGAACAACAGCCATTAACTTTGAATAGTCTCCTCTTGAACAACAGCCATTAACTTTGAATAATCTCCTCTTGAACAACAGCCATTAACTTTGAATAGTCTCCTCTTGAACAACAGCCATTAACTTTGAATAGTCTCCTCTTGAACAACAGCCATTAACTTTGAATAATATCCTCTTGAACAACAGCCATTAACTTTGAATAGTCTCCTCTTGAACAACAGCCATTAACTTCAAATAGTCTCCTCTTGAACAACAGCCATTAACTTTGAATAATCTCCTCTTGAACAACAGACATTAACTTTGAATAATCTCCTCTTGAACAACAGCCATTAACTTTGAATAGTCTCCTCTTGAACAACATCCATTAACTTTGAATAATCTCCTCTTGAACAACAGCCATTAACTTTGAATAATCTCCTCTTGAACAACAGCCATTAACTTTGAATAGTCTCCTCTTGAACAACAGCCATTAATTTTGAATAGTCTCCTCTTGAACAACAGCCATTAACTTTGAATAGTCTCCTCTTGAACAACAGCCATTAACTTTGAATAATCTCCTCTTGAACAACAGCCATTAACTTTGAATAGTCTCCTCTTGAACAACAGCCATTAACTTTGAATAGTCTCCTCTTGAACAACAGCCATTAACTTTGAATAATATCCTCTTGAACAACAGCCATTAACTTTGAATAGTCTCCTCTTGAACAACAGCCATTAACTTTGAATAGTCTCCTCTTGAACAACAGCCATTAACTTTGAATAATCTCCTCTTGAACAACAGACATTAACTTTGAATAATCTCCTCTTGAACAACAGCCATTAACTTTGAATAGTCTCCTCTTGAACAACAGCCATTAACTTTGAATAATCTCCTCTTGAACAACAGACATTAACTTTGAATAATCTCCTCTTGAACAACAGCCATTAACTTTGAATAGTCTCCTCTTGAACAACAGCCATTAACTTTGAATAATCTCCTCTTGAACAACAGCCATTAACTTTGAATAATCTCCTCTTGAACAACAGCCATTAACTTTGAATAGTCTCCTCTTGAACAACAGCCATTAATTTTGAATAGTCTCCTCTTGAACAACAGCCATTAACTTTGAATAGTCTCCTCTTGAACAACAGCCATTAACTTTGAATAGTCTCCTCTTGAACAACAGCCATTAACTTTGAATAATCTCCTCTTGAACAACAGACATTAACTTTGAATAATCTCCTCTTGAACAACAGCCATTAACTTTGAATAGTCTCCTCTTGAACAACAGCCATTAACTTTGAATAATCTCCTCTTGAACAACAGCCATTAACTTTGAATAATATCCTCTTGAACAACAGCCATTAACTTTGAATAGTCTCCTCTTGAACAACAGCCATTAATTTTGAATAGTCTCCTCTTGAACAACAGCCATTAACTTTGAATAGTCTCCTCTTGAACAACAGCCATTAACTTTGAATAATCTCCTCTTGAACAACAGCCATTAACTTTGAATAGTCTCCTCTTGAACAACAGCCATTAACTTTGAATAGTCTCCTCTTGAACAACAGCCATTAACTTTGAATAATATCCTCTTGAACAACAGCCATTAACTTTGAATAGTCTCCTCTTGAACAACAGCCATTAACTTTGAATAGTCTCCTCTTGAACAACAGCCATTAACTTTGAATAATCTCCTCTTGAACAACAGCCATTAACTTTGAATAGTCTCCTCTTGTACAACAGCCATTGACTTTGAATAATCTCCTCTTGACCAACAGCCATTAACTTTGAAAGTCCCCTCTTAAACAACAGCCACTGTCAGTAATCAACAACGGGCCAGAGGCCTGCCAGCAGATGTTGTGATTGATGTTTTTTACACCTGATGAACTCAGTGGGAGAGAGAGGCTAAAAACAGCTCTGCTGTCTCCATACTAGGTGCTAATGATGAAATCTCAGGTATTTCCATAGACAACAATTATCATTAGGGGGCTGGAGAAAGTGAGTCAACCAGCTTTAAACACACACACACACACACACACACACACACACACAGATGTGCATGCGAGCAGGTGCAGACTTACAGCACATATACAGATGCAGGCCCATACAGACGTGCGTGCAAACACAAACGTGGGCATGCTCACACACACACACATACCCTCAAAGACAATAAATCAACGTGTGACGTAATGGCTGGATTGACCTCTGCTGATAAGAAACAGCAGCACTTTGAAATCTCTATCACTCAATGTCTCTTTATGTATCTCCTCACTACTTTCTGTCCCGCTCCTTCTTCCAGACACAAACTAATGAGTACACACACACCCTCTGTCGCAAGGATTGGGAATAAACAGTTATAGCTAGCTGTTTGGATTGGGAATAGGCAGTTATAGTTAGCTGTTTGGATTGGGAATAGGCAGTTATAGCTAGCTGTTTGGATTGGGAATAGGCAGTTATAGCTAGCTGTTTGGATTGGGAATAGGCAGTTATAGCTAGCTGTTTGGATTGGGAATAGGCAGTTATAAATAGCTGTTTGGATTGGGAATAGGCAGTTATAGCTAGCTGTTTGGATTGGGAATATGCAGCTATAGCTAGCTGTTTGGATTGGGAATAGGCAGTTATAGCTAGCTGTTTGGATTGGGAATAGGCAGTTATACCTAGCTGTTTGGATTGGGAATATGCAGCTATAGCTAGCTGTTTGGATTGGGAATAGGCAGTTATACCTAGCTGTTTGGATTGGGGATAGGCAGTTATAGCTAGCTGTTTGGATTGGGGATAGGCAGCTATAGCTAGCTGTTTGGATTGGGAATAGGCAGTTATAGCTAGCTGTTTGGATTGGAAATAGGCAGTTATAGCTGGCTGTTTGGATTGGAAATATGCAGTTATAGCTAGCTGTTTGGATTGGGAATAGGCAGTTAAACCTAGCTGTTTGGATTGGGAATATGCAGCTATAGCTAGCTGTTTGGATTGGGAATAGGCAGTTATACCTAGCTGTTTGGATTGGGGATATGCAGTTATAGCTAGCTGTTTGGATTGGGGATAGGCAGCTATAGCTAGCTGTTTGGATTGGGAATAGGCAGTTATAGCTAGCTGTTTGGATTGGAAATAGGCAGTTATAGCTAGCTGTTTGGATTGGGAATAGGCAGTTATAGCTAGCTGTTTGGATTGGGAATAGGCAGTTATAGCTAGCTGTTTGGATTGGGAATAGGCAGTTATAGCTAGCTGTTTGGATTGGGAATAGGCAGTGTCGTGTATTGAGATTATGACGTTGTTAATGTTTTAAGTGGAACCAGAGAGGACGTTAATTTTAGTATCAAGAGGGAATGTTTTAGTGTAACGCCACATACAACAGACAGGAAGTGTGTTGTAGACAGGGGAGACTGGTGATTGGCCAGAAGAGGGAGCACCCCTCTTTTTGCATTGTTTATAAGTAGGGGCTAAACGAAGAAGAAGGCAGAGCGGCCATTCTGAGGCGTCGCTCTCCGAATGTCATGACATCTGTCACTTATGCTGTAACCGTGTGATATTAATAAAAGCCTCTAAAACACGGTGCAGCCTAAGCGGACTCCTTGTTGACAGCAATAGCCACGAACAACAGACAATACAAATGGGGGCTCGTCTGGGATTTCTGATTGCATCGTTCTTGGTGCCTTTCCTGAGTCGCGAGTTTACCACTGCTCAAGCCGGCTTTAAAGGTGAGATTACTCACAAAATTTGGGCATTGGTTATTACGCTGATTCATGAGAGGGCATTGAAGGTGTACAGTTAAGAGTACTTGGGTCGTTGTTGATGTGTGCTGTTGTGGTCGACTGGGAGTCTGTTATAATATATTCCATTCGTAAACGGCAGATAATTGGAATTTTAGAGCCTAAAACGGTAGGAATTAAGTATTGGCAGTGTACAATTAAGGCAGATATGCGCATTCATTAGGGAACTGTACCGCTTAAAGACCCCAGGGGGGCCATTTTAGATAATGGGCCGACAAATCCGCTTGCACGATAGAATGTGCAGTCGGTGGGTTTTAAAGAAAACTCGGTTTGATGGGATTTATCTGATTGTGATTATGGCTCGACTTTCGTCCGACGGGGGGTTTGATTGGGTCTAATTTCTCGGTGAAATGGTCATTAATCCACGGTAGCACAAAATGGTAGGAAAATATGTTAAAAAGAAAATGGGCAGTGCAGGATGCTTATGTGTGTGGTAGGCCGCAGTTAGCTGAAGGCTAAGGCTAATGTTAATGCTAAATGCTAATTGTGTTGCGTGCTACATGCTAACGTGTCCTTAGAGGTCCTATTGCGATAGGATAAGCCTCTTAAACTTGTTTGTGTGTGGGTGGAATTCAGAGTTCTACGCAAATGTGAGTTCTGTTATGTGTAATTGTCTGACTATAAGTGTAAAATAGAGAACTGAGGTAGAACGCTGGCGTTCTATGGTGTGGCAATCATAGGGTTAAGTGGATGTGCGCATGCGCTTGATTTTACGGCGCTAAAACTACGACATGCGGTTATTTGCTAAAACTACAAACACGGCATTGTGGGTAAGGGTCATAGGTCTGTGGGGTTACCCTGCAGGGGGAGAAATAGCCACAGACAAGGAGATTTTAACACGAATCTTATAGTTTTAAAGCGGCTGGTGTTTGAACATGAAACTAGTTGTTGAGATGTAGTGAATTTATACATTAAATATATGTTGACGGAGTATAATGAATTAAATTAAATGACGGATTAAAATAAAATAAAAATGTTTTTGAGCGATCTATTTAGTTCTGAGTTCAGTCTTATAGAAATAACTCAGTGATTGCATTAACTACTAAAATATTTTCCTGTGTCTCTGTTATTTTGTCATATGAGAGGAACAAAGGAGAGAGAGAGAGGAGGGGCTAACGTGTGACTGACGTACACGTCACGTGACGCGGCAGAGGATCAAGTCAAAAAGGTTTTGAGACTGGTCTGGTTACAAAATATTTGATGTTATGACAATTTCACATAGGCTTGGCAAACTGATTCATTAAAAATTGCATTTTGGAGGCTATGTGCATCACTGGGGTTTGATTGGAATTGTGTTGGGAATCAAGGACTGACATTATTCTGTAAATTTAAGATAATTAGGTGCTTATAGAGCAAGGGGTTATAGAGCAAGGGGTTACAGGCTTTGTTTTTGGGATTGCTTTGAAGTTGACTAACTTACATTTACTTGCATTTGATGGGTTGTGGTAAGATAGCCACCACTAATTGATAAATTGGTGACATAGGATATAGGAATAAAAATTGGTTTTAATTATTCACGATTTTTAATTGATTTATAAAAAATAAATTAAAAAAATGGAATTGTTTGGGTTATATTAATAATTGAAGGGGGGAAGCCATAGGCTATATAGTCTAAAATAAGATAATTCATAATAAAGGAATATAAAAGAGTAGTTACAATGGGGAGAAAGGACAGCAAGGCTATAAAAGTCATTACACCGGTTGATATAGTACAAAATAGTAACCCTTTAACTAAAGTATTGCTAGGTTATCCGGCAAATGAAACAAAAGTTGCCCTTCATTCTCAAACGAAAACTGATAAAAGATTCCAGTGATAAGATAAACAACGGTATAGAGAAGGCGACAGAAAAACTAAGCGCAGAAGTCAGTATACCTTTCTCACATACGGATTCAGCAAAAAGACGCCCACCTTACGAGAAGGAAGTAGAGCTTAGGGATGTTTATCCTCAGCTTCCAGGGATCATCCAGGAGGGTGATTGTTGCATTAGAGATGAAGATGAATAATAGATAGAGGACAAGCAGAAACGACCAGAAAGATGAATCCAAAACTCCAGAAGGAAGAAAAACCGAGATGAGGATGAAGATACAGAAGGAGAAAACCTGCTGAGAAAATAATCCCAAGAATTGGAGGAGAAGAATACATTGAGGCCAAGATGCTGAAGAAAAGTAAGAAAAGTAAGAAG
Source organism: Coregonus lavaretus (assembly GCF_964263955.1). Lineage (NCBI taxonomy): Eukaryota > Metazoa > Chordata > Actinopteri > Salmoniformes > Salmonidae > Coregonus > Coregonus lavaretus. The sequence continues at coordinate 28,112 of NW_028163153.1, read as the reverse complement.
ATGATATTTCGAGGACAGAACTTAGAATATAAGCTTTTGAAGAATACTGATATGTCAGCAAGAAAGAACAGGACGAAGAAACTCTCAAGAAAACTCAATCATACAACTGGTGGAGAAGAGAAGCTTTTGTTATGAAGAATCAGAGTGAACCAAATCAACAATCACTACTACAGCTTCAACTGAACAATATCAAATGTAATGTACCAGCCACCAAGGGCGGTACCAGATGTTTCATATCCACAGCCAGTTTCTGGACAGACACAGAATTGGAGAGGAAGAGGACGAGAAGGCTTAGAAGGATGAGGAAGATTTCAGCTACACTTCCAGCAATCTCCAGAAGACTGTTATAATTATGGACAGATTGGTCACTTTACCTGTGAGTGCAACAAGTCAGGAGGAAACAACAGAGAACATTTTTAAGGAAGATACAGGGGCCAGTCAAGATCACCTGTTCTCCAGGTGAACCCTAAGGATTCTAGAGTGCCTAGAAGATACGAAGGGGGGTGTCAGCTGATAGCACCAATTAGGAAGAAAATATCTAACAATTGAAGTAAAACCAGAGGACTATGAGAAATAATGGTGAATAGTGGAAAAACTTATCTGTGTTCAGCCTAAAGAGGTTAAACATCTCACTATGTAAAATTAACTAATTAGGATAGGGATTTGAGGTAGTAAAACAGTTAATTACTCTTAGGGAACCAATTGAGCTATGCTATAAGAAATCAAGGAGAAATTAAAATAGACATACTAATATTATAACATATACCTATTGCAGTGTTGGGAAGAGATGCATTGTTTAAAAGGGGTGACTGTTATTCTGGGTTACATTCTTACACCAAGGGATTTCAGGCTAGGCTAAAGGGTGTTTAGTCTTTTGCCAAGTCTGTGTGTAAAGAAGTCAGAAGCATGGGGACTTTCCCAATCACATATCCTAAAAATTGGTGGTAAAGGGATTTTGTGAATAAATCAGTGGGAAAAGGTTTTTAAAGGTTAGGAGAAAAGATTAGATTAAAAAGTTAGGAGAACTAGGGTTGAAGGAACTCTAAGACAGTAAACTAAGTTTCAAAGTTAGTAGTAAGAGAGAGAACAATGGTGAAGGACACTTTAGAGTAGGAAGATCAAGGTAATTATAGGTGTATTTTTATAATCAAAAGGTTGAAAGTTAGGGTTTAGAGTAGGAAGCGAGAGAGTGAATGTAAGTTACATTTACGTCATTTGACACTAGTGGTGATAGATGGAAGTACAAGCAAAGAGTTCAAATCTTTGGGGAAAATGGATGAAGTAACTAAGGACATTAACACTTCAGTCTATTAAAACAACAGTGAGAAGCAATTTAACTCTTTCAACATTGATAGTTATTAAAGCCATAAATATATCGCATTTGATTATAAGGGAACCAATAGCTCCAGCACCAATTTTAGAGGAAAAATACTTATTAGGGTTAGGATGGGGACGTTCCTCCCACATGGAGAGATAATTATGGAGAAGAAGTATTGTTATCAGGACCAGAAGTAGACGCAAGCTGTTGCACCTAATCAAAGGAGATATTATATTATTATATTATATTATATTATATTATTATATTATATTATATTATATAGTTTGTGAAACAATATGAAGTGGAAGAGAGTTATGAGTGACTGTTCACTTATTTGGCGTAATGTTACAGAGAAAGATCAGGGAGAATATATGTGTACTTATCTAGTGCAAGCATTAAAATTTGTTCCGGTTAAGAATTATTGGTTAAAAGGCTATGTAATTCGTAAAGTGACGCTTATAATGGAAGATTTGAAATCTGTTGAAGTTTCCACAGTCACCAAAGGAGTTCAGGATAAGTTTATTACAGTAGTCACTCCAACAGTAAATAATACACATAGGATATCGGTAGCTTTCGCACTAGAAGTAGTTAAGAGTGTTAATACATCAACTAGATCAACTACTTTAATGGTAACTTTGGAAGGGATTAATGATACGATGGCAATAGCAAATGTAGGAAGTATGACACCGACAACAACTTTTCTGAAATTAAAGGGGGTAGCAAGAAGGACTCAGGGGTTTATGGTACGAATTGGAGAGTGCTGTCAATGATAGTACGAATAGGGTTAAAATAGGAGAGCAGATAGTGGTAGAGACAATATAGATTCATTTGAAATAGTGAAGGGTACTATCATGGAGATACAGGATGAGGTCTTTGATTTTAATGACAGACAAGGAGAGGTATCTGATCAGTACCGCTCGTTAGGGAAGAGAGAAACTAAATGGAGTGGTTTGATTCTTCTGTTGTGAAAGTTAAAGATGGATAGGCAGGTAGGAATCTTTGGTTCCAGCAGTTAACTCATTCTGTAAGATCAGTGAGGAATCTTGAGGGTCCATGTCTGTTGAGAATTCCAGTCAAACATGTTAGAGACGGTCGCTCGACCTCTATCAAGTATGTGTCAATCTTATGCGTTGTCATGACTGTGGTATCAGCAACAGTCAGTAACAGATAAAATAATGTCGTTGTCAAAACATTTGTTTAAGCCTAGGTTTAGGTGTTATTGGGTTAAGTGAATTAACTTGTGTGAAGTTGTTAGATGTGAAGTAAAATCAGGTAACAGCGTAACTGAAGTATTGGAGGTGAAACCAGTGAGGGCTAAAAGTTGTTTGTTCTAATAAAACATATGATATAAGGGGTATGTTTATGGGAATATCAGATTGTGATGATTATATGATGACTTTGGATAATCACGAACATAAGGTTAGAGATGACAAATGTAATGTAACTTTTTATGTACCAGGTAGTAAGAAGAGCAGGACTTTGATGTTAAAAGATCAGCTTTTGCCTGTCAATGTGACTATTGGGAATGTTAAAGATATTTAGAGGGTTTGTGGTGATAAAGCATATATATTCTTACCCTATTGATGGACAGGATGTTGTTACATGTCAACGTTGAAGCTTCCATATGAGGTTTTTACCATTAAAAGAGGGGTACCACCGGACACAGATAAATCTAGGGTTGAAAAGAGACATGGAGACATGTCATAGTCTTCAAGCCTATCATTGAAGGATGAGTCTAAGGGAGAAGGGGGGACTTTTTCCATGGTATGGTGTAACATTTGGGAAGATCATATTGATAATATTAGGTATACTTTGAGTCCAGATAGTTCAGATATTATCACTAGGGTTATATATGCATTGAAGAATATAAGGGATGCATTTGGGAGATCTGAGGGAGCTGGATGGTCAGCGAAGTCTTGGTTGCAAGATCAATTAGGCCCAGTAGAGGCAGTGATGGTTCAGATTTTAGTTTCAGCTTGGATAGCACTGTGTGTGATGTTTGTAATTTGTTACTGACCTTTGAGAAAGCTATGATATTGAGATAGGTTGGAGAGTGATGCCTGGAGACAACACTCAGATACCGGTGTTGACTGTTCCTGATCTGGATGAAGATGGACAAGTGGAACTGAATGGATAAATATAATTTTTGATGTTTTGATCATTTTTCAAAAAAAATAATTCGATATTAGGGTGATTTTGGTATGATTTTATGAATCAAAGGGGGGAAGTGTATGAATGAATAATTATCCTAGTTCATTATTCTATCATTTAATGTGATTCATGCATCATTTATATATCATTTTTATATTCTTAGTTGATATTGATGTTTAATTTGAAAGTGTTGTTTTGCAAAAGATACTGTTTGGTCTTTCCTTTTCTTCCAGAAGCATTTGGGGGACATGTGGAGATTGAAATACTCAAACAGGGACAATATGAAGGGACAATATGACTGGAGGAGATGAAACAAGGAGGGTGTGGAAAGATTCCGATTCCATCATCAACAGTCCATTGGAAGAGGAGACTACGGGGAGATGAAGTGTAGTGGACTACATTCCAGTGTCTGCAATGAAATATAGACATATTTGATGTGTAATACATAATTGTGTCATATTCTTAGGTATTAATTTTTGTAGAATGATGTTTGATGTTATTGGATACATGTGGGGATCTTAGATGTTTTTGTTTATTTCGGTGATGCTTAGGGACAGGGAGTCTAGGCAGGGAGAGGTCCACTGTAGGGTCCAATGGGTTGACCAGCCTTAGAGTGGATATTTTTTGGATAGGATTTTGTTTGCAGGGGCTTACATGTGTATTTAATTGCATCATAGTTTCAAATGCATTTACATGGTTTATGAGTTTATTTGGAGTATCTAGGTGGTTGCCTGGGGCAGAGGGACCGTGAGAGAATTTTACTGTCTTGATTGATGGATGGATATCTGAAAAGATGGCTGCCGGACAGTTTTTCGCTCTTACACTCCATAAAGATTTGTTCATATTTCATAGTAATGTATTCACACTTCATAAACAGGTATTCATATTTCATAGAAAGGTATATACACTCTAGAGGAGAATGTTTTTTGGTTTAATGTTAAAGATACTCAATAAGATAAATTGTTACTTGTCATAATCCTATTCTGTTTGTTTTCGAGACTGTTTAGTCTCGAAGGGGGGAAATGTCGTGTATTGAGATTATGACGTTGTTAATGTTTTAAGTGGAACCAGAGAGGACGTTAATTTTAGTATCAAGAGGGAATGTTTTAGTGTAACGCCACATACAACAGACAGGAAGTGTGTTGTAGACAGGGGAGACTGGTGATTGGCCAGAAGAGGGAGCACCCCTCTTTTTGCATTGTTTATAAGTAGGGGCTAAACGAAGAAGAAGGCAGAGCGGCCATTCTGAGGCGTCGCTCTCCGGATGTCATGACATCTGTCACTTATGCTGTAACCGTGTGATATTAATAAAAGCCTCTAAAACACGGTGCAGCCTAAGCGGACTCCTTGTTGACAGCAATAGCCACGAACAACAGACACTACAGCAGTTATAGCTAGCTGTTTGGATTGGGAATAGGCAGTTATAGCTAGCTGTTTGGATTGGGATTAGGCAGTTATAGCTAGCTGTTTGGATTGGGAATAGGCAGTTATAGCTAGCTGCTTGGATTGGGAATAGGCAGTTATTGTTTGAATGTTAAATAACGAGGCAGAGGCATTGATGCGAGTAACCAGTCTTGTTCAGTATATTGCAATACATCCGGGTATCTCAAGTACACCGGTAAAACACTGGAGTTACAGTAATGAACATTTACCAACAGATGGCATCAATGTGCCATCTTCCACCCATAACATCTTCCCTTTTATAAAATAGGACAGGAGCTGTCAATTCACTAACAAAACAAACCTAGTAGTAATTTCCAACATGAACAGTTAAGTATTTTTATTTGTATTTTTATTTTATTTTTTATTAACCACTTAACACATTTTGATACTCTCTTCACTTTTATCTCTGTCTGTCAACAATCCCTAATGGGAAACCTACAGATTGAGTCTTTTTGGTGGCTGGGACAGACGCCCGCAGCGTGAAAAGACAGGGGGCTTGTCTGCGTGGACTGCGGGCTCCCGCACAGGCGTGTCACCTGACTGTCTAAGGGGAGTATTGATGGGCGAGGGAGTGGCCGACCTGTGATCCCCTGGCTCTTCGCCCAGTGCCTCAGGCCCCATGTGACTTGCTGGGGTTCCGTCTTTTGTCATGCGACCCCTATGACCATCCGAGTTCTGAGTAGATGCTGGCTCAGCAATCCGAAGGTCAACCCTGTTACGACGGTACAGTGATCCATTCACTTCGACCAAGTAGGAGCGTGGTGCCACTTTCTGTACACAGGATCCGAGTCTCCAGAGGCCCGTCCGGTCCCCTGGTAGTGGCTTCATTCGCACCGTTTCACCCACCCTGAGCTCAGGTAAGTCTTTTGCTGATTTGTCGTAGATGAACTTGGAGACCTGTCTTCTGTGACGTAGCTTCACCAGCACGTCTGTCACCACACATGGCTCCAGGAGAGTGCTTGCTACTGGCAGAGCTGATTTTAAACGCCGTGCCATGAGGCGCTGGGCCGGGCTGCTATCCATGCCTTCTGTCGGGGTATTCCGCCATTGCAGGATTGCTTTCCAGGCATCTTTGCCCTCTCGCAGAGCTTTTTTGCAGAGGTTCTTTGCAATTTTGACTGCCGACTCAGCCTTCCCATTAGCTTTTGGGTGTCGTGGTGATGAAGTGACGTGCTCGAATTCCCATTCTGCAGCAAATTTTCGGAACTCACATCCGGAGAATTGGGGTCCATTATCTGAAATTACCCTATCTGGCTGGCCATAGCGGGCAAACTGAGCCTTGCAGCGTTTGATCGTTGTCTCTGCTGAGAGGTCGGGGAGGAGTTCAATCTCCCAGAAGTCTGAGTAATGATCAACTACCAGCAGAAAGTATTTGCCACTGTGCTGGAAGAGATCTAGACTTACTATCTGCCAGGGGCGCATTGGTAGCTCGTGGGACATCATCGTCTCTCTCTGTTGCTCAATGGCATATTCATTGCAGATTGTGCATTTACTGACATAGTCTTTGATTTCACTCTGCATTCCTGGCCAATACAGTGTGTCACGTGCTTGTCTGTAACAGGCCTCACCTCCTATGTGACTTGAGTGCACGCGCGCCAACATCTCAGGGCGCAGAGACCGGGGAATAACGACTCTCTGACCCTTGAATATTACTCCGTTTTGAACACTGAGCTCTTCTTTGACTGGCCAATATTCTCTGGTGGCTAAAGCAGTTTCTTCCTTGCAGTCGGGCCAGCCCATCAGAATCACAGACCTCAATGCCTGGAGTTGCTCGTCCCTGTCTGTGTGCTGTCTGATTTGTATAAGGCGCTGGTCCGTAACATTGAGGTAGTCAGCCTGGTTGATGTGTTCAACATCCACTTGCTCTGTTTGTAAGCTGCACACTGCGTGTTGTTCATGCATGGAGTGTGTGTGAGTGCCTGATGCAGTAGCCCTGCTGAGCGTGTCACTCACATACATCTCTGGCCCTGGCTTATACACCACCTTGAGGTTGTAGTTTTGTAGGGCCAGTAGCATGCTCTGCAGTCGTTTCGGGGCATTCAGGAGAGGCTTGCTGAATATAGCAATAAGGGGCTTGTGATCTGTCTCTGCGGTAATATTGTCACGCCCGTACAGGTAGTGGTGGAAGCGTTGGCATGCAAATACAATGCTGAGGCACTCCTTCTCTATCTGGGCATAGTTCTGCTCTGTTGGAGTGAGTGCCCTAGAGGCGAATGCCACAGGCTGGCCCTCTTGCATGAGGCAACAGCCCAGTCCATACTGGCTTGAGTCACTCTGAATCGTGACAGGTTTTGACACATCGTAGTATCGCAGTACAGGTGTCTGGGTGACCAGTTGTTTTATTTCCCTCACCGCTGTGTCATGTTTTGGGAGCCAATGCCAGATGGTGTCCTTGTCCATGAGCCTCCTTAGTGGTTCACACACTTCCGAGAGCCGCGGTAGGAACTTGGCCAGGTAGGTGACGAATCCGACGAAGCGCTGCACTGCCTTCACGTCAGATGGGTGGGGCATATCCAAGACAGCCTTCACTTTTTCTGGATCCGCCTTCAATCCGGTGGAGGACAAGATGTGCCCATGAAAGCGAACCTCTGGCACTTTAAACTGAAGCTTTTTTATGCTTAGCCTTAGCTTGACCTGTCTGCATCTGACCATCAGGGCCAGCAGCTTGGCGTCATGGTCACATTCTGCCTCCTCATCACTGTCCCCACAGCCCACTACGAGGATGTCATCTGCTATGGGTTCCACGCCGCTGAGTCCCATCAACAGCTCGTGCTGTTTCCGCTGATACACCTCTGGAGCCACGGAGACACCAAACGGGAGCTTCAACCACCTCTTCCTGCCCCAGGGTGTCCAAAAGGTGGTCATGTAGCTGCTGGGCTCGTCAAGCTTGCACTGCAGGAAGGCATCTCTGGCGTCCACGAGCGTGAAGACTCTGGCCTTTGGGAGCTTGTAAAGAACATCCTCCAACGTGGGCATAATGTAACGTGAACGTCTCAGAGCCCGGTTGAGGTGTTTAGGATCTATGCATATCCGTAGCTTGTCTGGTTTCTTGATGATAACCATATTACTTATCCAGTCTGTAGGCTCGGTGACGGATATGATGTGGCCATCTGCTTCGTATTTGTCAAGCTGAGCCTTTGTAGCTGCTTTCATGGCCACTGGTACATTGCGAGGTGCACACTGGACAGGCTGGATTGCTGCATCCAACTCAAAGTGGACTTCGCCGGGAACTGACTCGACCGGTGCGTTGAAGACATCATGGTACTTGCTTAGGAGAGTCTCCTTGCTCAGGGGCCCAGCCTGGACTTTGTGTATAATGTTAAGATCAGCTGGGATGGTGAAGTTAATAAGCCCAAGGCGCTCGCATGTAGAACCTGACAGTAATGGCTGTTGACTAGCCTCAACTATTTCAAACTCAAGAGTGTGTTTCTGGCCACGTAAAACACACTCTGTCACAAACAGGCCTAAAGAGGTCATGAACTGGCCTGAATACAGTTTCAGCTTGGTGCTACTCTGTGTGAGTTTGTCTCTGGGCGCGAGCCTCCTTTTATCTTTAAGGCTCATAACGTTACATGTGGCCCCTGAATCTAGCTGGCATTGCTGTGGTTTATTATTAAGTAGCAGAGTGACAAACCCTTTTTTTCCTTTTGCCCTTACTGCCCCTATGCACTCGCTAGCATATACATCCTCTGTGCTGTTGTTCCCTTCATCTGTGTTTATTTCAATGGAGTTTACTTTACCCTCCTTTCTCTTGCTTTTCATGCAGGCCCTTGCGAAGTGATTAGCTGTACCACAGGATTTGCATATTTTTCCATAGGCTGGGCAGTGTTCTTTTCCTCGTCCATGAGAAATGCCACAATATCGGCATGCATTGGGGTTGTCTACTGCAGAGTTGGCTGTAGTATTAGCATTAGCTGTGGCAAAAGGGAATTTCTTTATTGGCTGCCTGAATGTAGCATTGACATTGTCCATATGTTGCCTTTCTAGCTCCATGGACCTTATCTGTATATCCGTAAGCTCTGCTGCACGGCATGTCTCCACTGCCAAGACTAGTGTCAGGTCACGTTCTCTCAGCAAACGTCTGCGGGTGCCCTCATCAGTTATGCCAAGCACTATCTTGTCTCTGATCAGTTCATCTCTTAAAGCACCATAGTCACATGTAGCTGCCTTTTCCCTTAGCTTAGTGACAAAGCTGTCAATGGACTCCCCGTCCTCCTGTTTGCAACAACCGAAAACATAACGCTCGTAGATAACGTTCTTTGCTGGCTTAAAGTAAAGTTCGAGAGCATCAAGAATAGCTGTAGCGTTACCTTGCTGAGCTGCTGTTAGGTTCAGGTTGTGTTTGTATACGTGTCGGCATTCTGCTCCCATTATAGTCCTCAAAGTGGCAGCCACTACCTCATCGTCCTTTTCCCGAAGTCCCGTTGCTAGTGCATAGTCCTCCCATTCACCTCTAAACGTATCCCAGTTTGTGCTCCAATCTCCGCTGAGCTTCATAACGGCGGGAGGGGAAATGTTCGCTGCCATGTCTAAACGGTGCTAACAACACTGAAGCTAACTAGCAAACTCAATCTAGCTAAGGACAATTCCGGAGAAGTTTTACTCAACTAAGATTTTTAAAACCAGAACAGGTGACTCTAATTTGCGGAAAGCATGGTTAGTTATCCGACTCTGACACCATGTTTGAATGTTAAATAACGAGGCAGAGGCATTGATGCGAGTAACCAGTCTTGTTCAGTATATTGCAATACATCCGGGTATCTCAAGTACACCGGTAAAACACTGGAGTTGCAGTAATGAACATTTACCAACAGATGGCATCAATGTGCCATCTTCCACCCATAACAGTTATAGCTAGCTGTTTGGATTGGGAATAGGCAGTTATAGCTAGCTGTTTGGATTGGGATTAGGCAGTTATAGCTAGCTGTTTGGATTGGGAATAGGCAGTTATAGCTAGCTGTTTGGATTGGGATTAGGCAGTTATAGCTAGCTGTTTGGATTGGGAATAGGCAGTTATAGCTAGCTGCTTGGATTGGGAATAGGCAGTTATAGCTAGCTGTTTGGATTGGGAATAGGCAGTTATAGCTAGCTGTTTGGATTGGGAATAGGCAGTTATAGCTAGCTGTTTGGATTGGGGATAGGCAGTTATAGCTAGCTGTTTGGATTGGGAATAGGCAGTTATAGCTAGCTGTTTGGATTGGGAATAGGCAGCTAGCTGTTTGGATTGGGAATAGGCAGTTATAGCTAGCTGTTTGGATTGGGAATAGGCAGTTATAGCTAGCTGTTTGGATTGGGAATAGGCAGTTATAGCTAGCTGTTTGGATTGGGAATAGGCAGTTATAGCTAGCTGTTTGGATTGGGAATAGGCAGTTATACCTAGCTGTTTGGATTGGGAATAGGCAGTTATAGCTAGCTGTTTGGATTGGGAATAGGCAGTTATACCTAGCTGTTTGGATTGGGAATAGGCAGTTATAGCTAGCTGTTTGGATTGGGAATAGGCAGTTATACCTAGCTGTTTGGATTGGGAATAGACAGTTATAGCTAGCTGTTTGGATTGGGAATAGGCAGTTATAGCTAGCTGTTTGGATTGGGAATAGGCAGTTATACCTAGCTGTTTGGATTTGGAATAGGCAGTTATAGCTAGCTGTTTGGATTGGGAATAGGCAGTTATAGCTAGCTGTTTGGATTGGGAATAGGCAGTTATAGCTAGCTGTTTGGATTGGGAATAGGCAGTTATAGCTAGCTGTTTAGATTGGGAATAGGCAGTTATAGCTAGCTGTTTGGATTGGGAATAGGCAGTTATACCTAGCTGTTTGGATTGGAAATAGCCAGTTATAGCTAGCTGTTTGGATTGGGAATAGGCAGTTATAGCTAGCTGTTTGGATTGGGAATAGGCAGTTATAGCTAGCTGTTTGGATTGGGAATAGGCAGTTATAGCTAGCTGTTTGGATTGGGAATAGGCAGTTATAGCTAGCTGTTTGGATTGGGAATAGGCAGTTATACCTAGCTGTTTGGATTGGGAATAGGCAGTTATAGCTAGCTGTTTGGATTGGGAATAGGCAGTTATACCTAGCTGTTTGGATTGGGAATAGGCAGTTATAGCTAGCTGTTTGGATTGGGAATAGGCAGTTATACCTGGCTGTTTGGATTGGGAATAGACAGTTATAGCTAGCTGTTTGGATTGGGAATAGGCATCTATAGCTAGCTGTTTGGATTGGGAATAGGCAGTTATAGCTAGCTGTTTGGATTGGGAATATGCAGTTATAGCTAGCTGTTTGGATTGGGAATAGGCATCTATAGCTAGCTGTTTGGATTGGGAATAGGCAGTTATAGCTAGCTGTTTGGATTGGGAATAGGCAGTTATAGCTAGATGTTTTCATGGTCAGACAATTGTATAAGCACTTTTCAAGGCTTTCATATTTTCTCCCTCCGTCTATCAGGAGTTGACACCTTCAGATTGCCTGCTCTCACCTTTAGATTGTCTGCTCTTTATAGCCTTCTCTCTATCCACATACAAACCAACACACCTTGGTCTAAGGTCTTGTGTTGATTGCTCAGGGTTGCAGTAGCTGCCCTTGGTCTTCAATTAAATTAACATGTATTTATAAAGCCCTTTTTACATCAGCAGATGTCACAAAGTGCTTATACAGAAACCAAGCTTAAAACACAAAGAGTAAGCAGTGCAGATGTAGAAGCACGGTGGCTAGGAAAAACTCCCTAGAAAGGCAGGAACCTTGGAAGAAACCTAGAGAGGAACCAGAATCTGAGGGGTGGCCAGTCCTCTTATGGCTGTGCAGCGGGGAGATTATCAGAGTACATGGCCATTAAGGCCAGATCATTCTTCAAGATGTTCAAACGTTCATAGATGACCAGCAGGGTCAAATAATAACCACAGTGGTTGTAGAGGGTGCAACAGGTCAGCAACTCAGGAGTAAATGTCAGTTGGCTTTTCATAGCCAAGCATTCAGAGATCGAGACAGCAGGTGCGGTAGAGAGGGAGAGGGAGGGGGAGAGAGAGAGAGAGAGAGAGCGAGAGAGATAGAGAGAGAGAGAGAGTCAGAGAGTCAGAGAGCAGATGAGCTCCCGTATTTTTCAGCATGTTTTTACAAAAATATAGATTTAGAGTCTGGATGTAAAAAATCATAAGGCACGAAAGAGGACAAACACTTTGTTTTTTTTACACTTTTTGCTGACTATTATAAAAATGGGAACATTAGCAACTTAATCTTTCACACAGACCATCCCCTGGCATGGCGCAGTACTATAATAACACACTACCCCTCTGTAGTGGGGGGGGGGTGTCGGGGGGGGGGGGGGGGGTTGATGGGTGGAAACTCAGGATACTAGAAAATGGGAACTCTGAGTCAGCCAATATAAATCTCTACAAATCTGGAAGAGTATTGGTTCAGGGCAACCCCAAACAGTTTCAGCTGGTCTTTCACCTAAGCAAAACATAGCTTAGCAGGAGAAGCTCTCCCTTGAGAAAGATACCCCCACCCCGAGCGGGTCAGACCAGACCTCTTCATTATATAACCCCACAGATGAGCAACCCCAAGTGGAAAGTCAACCTCCCAGCACAGAGTACTACTCCCTCAGTGAAATTAAGGATACATTCACCCAGCTGGAGGTAAGGCAGGTGGAGCTGGAACAGCAGGGGAACACACTCCAGTCAGCACAAACCCAGACAACAGTCCAGCACAACAACACCGCCTTAACCAGACCCAGAAAGCTGGAGGTGGAGAGAGACATATCTGCACTCTGGACTGTGTTGATACAACATTAACAGGAGAAAGAGCAGGAGCAGGAGAAAAACAGAGCACTAGAGGAGAGGATCAGCGTGAGAGCGATGACGGGTGACAGAGAACAACCCATTAGAGAGCTTACCCCCCCCTCCCCCCCTCCGCAGAGAAGCAAGGGGACAGCCCACCTCAGATCCTGACCAAAGTTTCGACACCAGAGCAGAACAGCCCACCCTAGACCCTGACCATAGCCTCGACAACACAGCCGGACAAACAAATGAAGAACCACAAGCCCAGGGGATACCACCCCCTCTGAGCAACCCCCCCTGTCGGCCACCCTGACAGCCCTCCTGATGACCCCCCACACCCACTGAGGACATACACAATCAACAGATTGTACTCATTATGGACTCAAATGGGAAATACATACAAGAAAATAAACGTTTTCCCAAACACACATTGTCTAAACTCTGGTGTCCAAACACCCAGCGCGCCCTAGACCTTCTGTCTGAGGACCAACTAGGACCACCCAGCCACATAATAATACACACAGGCACAAATGACCTGAGAAAACAGCAGGAAAGGGTGGCCACAGCACTCAAGGGAGTGATTGAAAAAGCTTATTCTACTTTCCCCAACGCACAAGTGGTTATCTCTCTGCTACCACGAAAAGATTTCCACCCTGCTACCATACAGCGGGTAAACACAAGTATGTCCCGTGACTGTGCCTCAAAACCAAATGTTTACCTGGCCCACCACTCCACCCTGGACTTGAACAGCCTTTACGACTAGGTCCACCTATACAAGGCAGCAGTGCCCACCTTCGCCCAGACCCTAAATGACATCGCCCTCAACTGCAGCCCCAAAATCTCACACAAGAGCAACAGATCAACAGACACCCCGCCCAGACCAGCGAGACACTCTCCCAGACCTGCGAGACCCCCTCCCTGGAATTACACATAGAGGACCCCCGCTGAGAGGAACTACATCCAGAACACAGCACCACCAGCCACATCCACAACCCCACCCCAACCAATCAACAAACCCCAAGTCAACCATGGCCACACCCCATTTAATCCCCCTCAGATCAGACCTATGCCCCTCCTACCCACCCCATGCCCCCCACTCCTGCAAAGAGGGCCTCAACATGAAAGTCACACAAACGCCCAGGCCGTGAGCAGGCAAACAGGCCCAACCCCCACTCTTACACTAGCCCAAGCCAATGGCATGTACCAGATGCTCAGCAGACTCTGCTCACAATTACTGGTCTGAGGCCAAACCACAAAACTAACAACAATGGTCACTTTATGGAGAACAAAGCCTTCACTATCTCATCCTGGAATTTCCAAGGCCTGAGGCCATCTGCCTTTGGCCTAAAGAGCAGGAACCTGGACTTCACCAAATAAATGAGAAATACAGACATTGTCGTCATACAAGAAACACGGTAAAGAGGAGATGGACCCACTGGTTGCCCTCTAGGTTACAGAGAGCTGGTAGTCCCATCCACAAAACGACCAGGTGTGAAAGAGGGAAGGGACTCAGGGGGTATGCTAATTTGGTATGGAGCAGAGCTAACTCACTCTATTCAATTAGAGGGGGGAATCAATCACTTCCAGGCCCAGGGACATGTACTAGTCTGTGGTGACCTAAATGCCAGAACTGGACAAGAACCTGACACCCTCAGCACACAGGGGGACAAACACCTGCCTGGAACTGACAGCATTCCCTTCCCCCATATGACCCCCTAGGCACAACTACGACAACATAACCAACAAAAACGGGTCACAACTCCTACAGCTCTGTTGCAATCTGGGTATGTACATAGTCAATGGTAGTCTTCGTGGAGACTCCTATGGTAGGTACACCTATAGCTCATCTCTTGGCAGTAGTACTGTAGACTACTTTATCACTGCATCACAGTCTACTTGAATAGAGCAATACTCAATCATGAGGCATCAAAGTCAAAGGAACTTAATAATATTAAGGTATGCTATAGACGGAAGGAAAGTAGTGTAGAAACCTACCAAAAAACAATTAGGCAACAACACATTCAATCCCTTGTAGACAACTTCCTGGACAAAACATTTCAATGTAATAGTGAAGGTGTAAACTTGGCAGTAGAAAACCTAAACAGTATATTTGACCTCTCAGCTTCCCTATCAAATTTAAACATTCCTAACAGTAAACCCCCAAAAAATTAACAACATTGACAAATGGTTTGATGAAAAATGCAAAAACCTAAGAAAGGAATTGAGAAACCTATCCAACCAAAAACATACATTTACATTTACGTCATTTAGCAGACGCTCTTATCCAGAGCGACTTACAAATTGGTGCATTCACCCTATAGCCAGTGTGATAACCACTTTACACATTTTTTTCTTTCATTTTTTCATTTGTATCATTTTTCATAGTTTTTTTATTTTTTTTTGGGGGGGGGGGGGGGGGGGGGGGGGTAGAAGGATGACTTTATCCTATCCCAGGTATTCCTTAAAGAGGTGGGGTTTCAAACGTCTCCGGAAGGTGGTGAGTGACTCCGCTGTCCTGGCGTCGTGAGGGAGCTTGTTCCACCATTGGGGTGCCAGAGCAGCGAACAGTTTTGACTGGGCTGAGCGGGAACTATGCTTCCGCAGAGGAAGGGGAGCCAGCAGGCCAGAGGTGGATGAACGCAATGCCCTCGTTTGGGTGTAGGGACTGATCAGAGCCTGAAGGTACGGAGGTGCCGTTCCCCTCACTGCTCCATAGGCAAGCACCATGGTCTTGTAACGGATGTGATCTTCAACTGGAAGCCAGTGGAGTGTGCGGAGGAGGGGGGTGACGTGAGAGAACTTGGGAAGGTTGAACACCAGACGGGCTGCGTCATTCTGGATGAGTTGTAGGGGTTTAATGGCACAGGCAGGGAGCCCAGCCAACAGCGAGTTGCAGTAATCCAGACGGGAGATGACAAGTGCCTGGATTAGGACCTGTGCCGCTTCCTGTGTAAGGCAGGGTCGTACTCTCCGAATGTTGTAGAGCATGAACCTGCAGGATCGGGTCACCGCCTTGATGTTAGCGGAGAACGACAGGGTGTTGTCCAGGGTCACGCCAAGGCTCTTCGCACTCTGGGAGGAGGACACAACGGAGTTGTCAACCGTGATGGCGAGATCATGGAACGGGCAGTCCTTCCCCGGGAGGAAGAGCAGCTCCGTCTTGCCAGGGTTCAGCTTGAGGTGGTGATCCGTCATCCATACTGATATGTCTGCCAGACATGCAGAGATGCGATTCGCCACCTGGTTATCAGAAGGGGGAAAGGAGAAGATTAGTTGTGTATCGTCAGCGTAGCAATGATAGGAGAGGCCATGTGAGGATATGACAGAGCCAAGTGACTTGGTGTATAGGGAGAAAAGGAGAGGGCCTAGAACTGAGCCCTGGGGGACACCAGTGGTGAGAGCACGTGGTGCGGAGACAGCTTCTCGCCACGCCACTTGGTAGGAGCGACCGGTCAGGTAGGACGCAATCCAGGAGTGAGCCGCGCCGGAGATGCCCAGCTCGGAGAGGGTGGAGAGGAGGATCTGATGGTTCACAGTATCAAAGGCAGCAGACAGGTCTAGAAGGACAAGAGCAGAGGAGAGAGAGTTAGCTTTAGCAGTGCGGAGAGCCTCCGTGACACAGAGAAGAGCAGTCTCAGTTGAATGACCAGTCCTGAAACCTGACTGGTTTGGATCAAGAAGGTCATTCTGAGAGAGATAGCAAGAGAGTTGGCTAAAGACGGCACGCTCAATAGTTTTGGAAAGAAAAGAAAGAAGGGATACTGGTCTGTAGTTGTTGACATCAGTGGGATCGAGTGTTGGTTTTTTGAGAAGGGGAGCAACTCTCGCTCTCTTGAAGACGGAAGGGACATAGCCAGCGGTCAAGGATGAGTTGATCAGCGAGGTGAGGTAGGGGAGAAGGTCACCGGAGATGGTCTGGAGAAGAGAGGAGGGGATGGGGTCAAGCGGGCAGGTTGTTGGGCGGCCTGCAGTCACTAGTCGCAAGATTTTATCTGGAGAGAGAGGGGAGAAAGAAGTCAAAGCATAGGGTAGGGCAGTGTGAGCAGGACCAGCAGTGTCATTAGACATAACAAACGAGGATCGGATGTCGTCAACCTTCTTTTCAAAGTGGTTGACGAAGTCATCCACAGAGAGGGAGGAGGGGGGGGGGGGGGGGTGGGGGGGAGGATTCAGCAGTGAGGAGAATGTGGCAAAGAGCTTCCTAGGGTTAGAGGCAGATGCTTGGAATTTAGAGTGGTAGAAAGTGGCCTTAGCAGCAGAAACAGATGAAGAAAATGTAGAGAGGAGGGAGTGAAAAGATGCCAGGTCGGCAGGGAGTTTAGTTTTCTTCCATTTCCGCTCAGCTGCCCGGAGCTCTGTTCTGTGAGCTCGCAATGAGTCATCAAGCCACGGAGCTGGAGGGGAGGACCGAGCCGGCCGGGAGGATAGGGGACACAGGGAGTCAAAGGATGCAGAAAGGGAGGAGAGGAGGGTTGAGGAGGCAGAATCAGGAGATTGGAGGGAGAAGGATTGAGCAGAGGGAAGAGATGATAGGATGGAAGAGGAGAGAGTAGTGGGAGAGAGAGAGCGAAGGTTGCGGCGGCGCGTTACCATCTGTGTAGGGGCAGAGTGAGTAGTGTTGGAGGAGAGCGAGAGAGAAAAGGATACAAAGTAGTGGTCGGAGACATGGAGGGGAGTTGCAGTGAGATTAGTAGAAGAGCAACATCTAGTAAAGATGAAGTCAAGCGTATTGCCTGCCTTGTGAGTAGGGGGGGACGGTGAGAGGGTGAGGTCAAAAGAGGAGAGGAGTGGAAAGAAGGAGGCAGAGAGAAATGAGTCAAATGTAGACGTAGGGAGGTTGAAATCCCCCAAAACTGTGAAGGGTGAGCCATCCTCAGGAAATGAACTTATCAAGGCGTCAAGCTCATTGATGAACTCTCCAAGGGAACCTGGAGGGCGATAGATGGCAAGGATATTAAGCTTAAATGGGCTAGTGACTGTGACAGCGTGGAATTCAAATGAGGAGATAGACAGATGGGTTAGGGGAAAAATTGAGAATGACCACTTGGGAGAGATGAGGATTCCTGTGCCACCACCCCTCTGACCAGATGCTCTCGGGGTATGCAAGAACACATGGTCAGACGAGGAGAGAGCAGTAGGAGTAGCAGTGTTTTCAGTGGTAATCCATGTTTCCGTCAGCGCCAGGAAGTCGAGGGACTGGAGGGTAGCATAGGCTGGGATGAAGTCAGCCTTGTTGGCAGCAGAACGGCAGTTCCAGAGGCTGCCTGAGACCTGGAACTCCAGGTGTGTGGTGCGTGCAGGGACCACCAGGTTAGAGAGGCAGCAGCCACGCGGTGTGAGGCGTTTGTGTAGCCTGTGCGGAGAGGAGAGAACAGGGATAGGCAGAGGCATAGTTGACAGGCTGTAGCAGATGGCTACAATAATGCAGAGGAGATCGGAATGAAATGAACTACACATCTGGGAAAGGAGAGAGCAGGGACTCCCTCACCAAAAAAATATAACTCTCCCAACTTCCACCTCAGAAACTATAATTGTTTCACTGAACCACCCGAATAAAACTCTCCCAACTTCCACTTTAGAAATTAGAATTGTTGTAAACTACAGCGGTTCAATGTTTCAAGGAATAGACTCAACTTACTTTATTCAGCTAGCTAACTATGACGCCATAGCTAACTAGCATGCTAGCATCCAATAACACACAGTTTAGCACCAATACTTGGTTACAACAAACTACCAATAGTGTGTTAACACACTAAACAGATAATTTGTGTCCGTGTCTAGTTCTTTCATAACGCAGCAATAATTAAACGTTGGCTAGCTAGCACAAAGATATTGTATTTAGCTACTACAGTACAGCTAGCTGGTAGTGTTGGCTAGCTAGCAATGGCTGCTGTGTTGACTTTGTTTGAAAAACGGCGTCGCTGCGAACGAATGTAGCTGGCTAAAAGGATATTGTATTTAGTTGCTACCGTTGCTAATAGCTACTCGACAGCTAGTCCAGGAGGTGAGTTAGCTAGCTAGCTTCGTGCTACACCCGGCACCGCCGAATACAAAAGTAACCTACAATAACTACATACAACAACTACCCACGACAGCCCACGATGCCTACCTATAATACCTAATAATATACAGCCCACGATGCCTACCTATAATACCTAACTACAATCTAAATACATAGTTTAAGCCTTACTCGACAAAGCCCAAGCTATGTATAAAGCCAAACTTACCTGACGCCAGCTGTCTGGGTGGCAGACTGCAATCAGTAGCTGTAATTAAGTACAGCAGCTACCAACCACCTAACGTTAATGCCTCGGATAATGAGGTTAGAAAAACAGCTGAATGGTAGGCAGCTAGCTGGCTCAATCACAGGTACTCTTAAGCGTGAAATAACATTGGAAACAACTAACCACAGTTGCTAAAAGTTACCAGTAGCTACCCGCTAGCTACCCGCTAGCTAGCTAGCTTTGTTGGTCCAAGTAGTGGGTTAGCTAGCCTCGTGCTTCGCCGGGGTCCGCCGAATACAATACTTACCTACAATAATTACCTACAATAACCTACAATAACCTACAATAACTACCTAAGTAAACTACCTATAATACCTAACTACAATACCTACCTACAATCTAAATACATGGTTTAAGCTTTACTCAACACCATATAAGAAGCCAAGCTTACCTCCTGCTAGAGAAAACACAACCTCTCCCGACAACCTTCCGAAGATACATAGAGACCTGTCACGGTTTCTGCCGAGGCTGCTCCTTCTCCTTGTTCGGGCAGGCTTCGGCGGTCGTCGTCCCCGGAGTACTAGCTGCCACCGTTCGTTGTTTCTGTGTTTGTTTGGTTTGGTCTGTTTTGGTACACCTGTTTCTCATTTTGTCTTGATTATGTGTCCTTTAAGTTCTCGTTGTTTCTGTCTTGTGGTTGTGTGTAGTTGTTCCATGTCAGCAGGTGTTGCCAGTCAGTTTGTGCTCTATTCTTTATAGAGAGTCCGCACTGTTGTGCGTTTGTTGTATTTTTTACGCTGAGTGCGTTATTTTCCTTGTGCCTCCGGCTCTGTTTGTAGCCGTTCATTCTGTGGACTTTATTAAAGTAATTTTGGACTTGCATCTGCATCCTGCATTTGATTCCACACCACACCTACGCCCGTCTCTGACAGAACTACACACCATTCATGGAATCAGCAGGAGCAGCAGCAGCGACCGAGTCATGGGAGGAGCGCGTCCGCGGACAGGATGACAGGATAGCCCAGATCACCAACGCTCTACAGGGAGTAATGAATACCCTGCATCGCCTGGAGACCAGTTGGGCACCCACGCCTCCTCCTACAGTACCACCAGCGCCGGTCAGTCCCTTAGTCCACGCTCCGGAACCCAGTGGGATTCGGCTCTCGCTCCCGAGGGCGTATGATGGTACCGCTGCCGGGTGTCAAGGTTTCCTCCTACAAGTAGAACTCTACCTCGCCACCGTACACCCGGTGCCCTCGGGACACGAGAGCGTTTCCGCCCTCATCTCCTGTCTCACCGGCAAGGCGTTGGAGTGGGCCAATGCCGAATGGAGGAGAATAGACCCCGCGACGATCACCTATGCGGAGTTCTCCCGTCGCTTCAGGGCTGTATTCGACCATCCACCTGAGGGGGGGTCTCCTAGGGGAAGAGACGGCAGGCCACGCACTGGGGAGTCCTTCCAGGTGAGTAGGCGCTCCACTTACCCAGAGCTCTCTGTTGTGCACCTAACCATACCTGTTTGCTTCCCACAGGTTGCACCTCGTTCCCAGCATAAGGCGCTAGTAGATTCAGGCGCAGCTGGGAATTTTATAGATCGGAGATTTTGTGCAGAGTTAGGGATTCCCCTCCTTCCTGTCAGTAATCCTTTCCCTGTACATGCTCTAGATAGCCGTCCGTTGGGATCGGGGTTGATTAGGGAGGTCACAGCTCCACTTAGGAAGGGGACGCAGGAGGGTCATGAGGAGACTATTCAGCTATATCTTATAGACTCTCCTGCGTATCCGGTGGTGCTGGGGCTTCCCTGGTTGATTACTCATAATCCCTCTATTTCGTGGCAACAGAGGGCTCTCAAGGAGTGGTCTGCCCAGTGTGTAGGGCGATGTCTGGGCGTTTCCGTAGGGGCGACCTCGGTGGAAAGTCCAAACCAAATGCCCGCATTGCACATTCCCCCCGAGTATGAGGATTTAGCACTTGTGTTTAGTAAGGCGAAGGCGACGCAATTGCCACCACATAGACAGGGGGATTGTGCGATAGACCTCCAGGTAGGAGCTGCGCTTCCGCGGAGCCATGTGTATCCTTTGTCTCAAGAGGAGAAGAGAGCTATGGAGACTTACATAGCCGAGTCTCTGAGACAGGGATACATACGGCCCTCCACTTCCCCTGCGTCCTCGAGTTTCTTTTTTGTGAAGAAAAAGGATGGAGGTTTGCGCCCGTTTATTGATTACCGCAGTCTCAATCAGATTACTGTGAAATACAGTTATCCACTCCCTCTGATTGCGACTATGACGGAGTCTTTACACGGGGCGCGGTTCTTCACAAAATTGGACCTCAGGAGCGCATACAACTTGGTGCGTATTAGGGAGGGAGACAAATGGAAGACAGCATTTAGTACCACCTCGGGTCATTACGAGTATCTCGTCATGTCATACGGGTTAATGAATGCTCCTTCAGTCTTCCAATCCTTCGTAGATGAGATCTTCCGGGATATGCAGGGGCAAGGAGTGGTCGTGTACATTGACAACATTCTAGTGTATTCTTCTACCCGAGCCGAGCATGTAGCCCTGGTGCGCCGAGTATTGAGGAGATTGTTGGAGCATGATCTGTATGTCAAGGCAGAGAAATGTCTGTTTTTCCAGGAGTCTGTCTCCTTTTTGGGTTATCAGTTGTCTGCATCAGGGGTAAAGATGGAGGTTGACAGTGTGTCGGCTGTGCGTAATTGGCAAACTCCAACCACTGTTAAAGAGGTGCAGCGGTTCTTGGGCTTTGCGAATTACTACAGGAGGTTTATCCGGGGTTTTGGACAGGTGGCAGCTCCCATAACGTCTCTACTAAAGGGAGGTCCGGCGCGCTTGCAGTGGTCTGCTGAGGCTGATAGGGCTTTTGGGAGACTGAAGGACCTGTTTACCTCGGCGCCGGTGCTGGCGCATCCGGATCCGGCGCTACCATTCAAGGTCGAGGTAGACGCGTCGGAAGCCGGTATAGGGGCTGTGCTCTCGCAACGGTCTGGCACGCCACTGAAACTCCGCCCCTGTGCTTTTTACTCTAAAAAGCTCAGTCCGGCAGAGCGAAATTATGACGCGGGGGACAGGGAGCTGCTAGCCGTGGTTCAGGCCCTAAAGGTGTGGAGGCATTGGCTTGAGGGGGCTCAACACCCTTTCCTCATTTTGACTGACCACCGAAACCTGGAGTACATCCGGGCAGCTAGGAGACTGAACCCTCGCCAGGCTAGGTGGAACATGTTTCTGGCCCGGTTCGTTTTTAAGGTCACGTACATCCCTGGGTCCCAGAACGGTAAGGCAGATGCCCTGTCCCGGCGGTATGACACGGAGGAGAGGTCCGTTGAGCCCACGCCCATACTCCCGCCGTCTTGCCTAGTGGCACCGGTGGTGTGGGAGGTTGATACCGAAATCGAGCGGGCGTTGCGTACCGATCCTAGCCCTCCACAGTG
Organism: Coregonus lavaretus; assembly: GCF_964263955.1. NCBI lineage: Eukaryota > Metazoa > Chordata > Actinopteri > Salmoniformes > Salmonidae > Coregonus > Coregonus lavaretus. The sequence continues at coordinate 5,760 of NW_028163153.1, read as the reverse complement.
TCCTGTGGGTCGGAAGTACGTTCCGCTCGAGGTTCGGGATCGACTTATATATTGGGCTCACACGTCACCCTCCTCTGGACATCCAGGGATTGGCCGGACGGTGCACTGCCTCAGCACAAAGTACTGGTGGCCAACGTTAGCCAGGGATGTGAGGGTTTATGTTTCCTCCTACTCGGTGTGTGCCCAGTGTAAGGCACCCAGACACCTGCCCCGGGGTAAGCTACAGCCCCTGCCCGTTCCACAACGACCCTGGTCTCACCTTTCGGTGGATTTCTTACTGACCTTCCCCCTCCCAGGGAAATACCACCATCCTGGTCGTTGTGGATCGGTTCTCGAAGGCCTGTCGTCTCCTTCCCATGCCGGGTCTCCCCACTGCCCTACAGACCGCTGAGGCACTATTCACTCACGTCTTCCGGCATTACGGGGTACCCGAGGATATAGTGTCTGATCGAGGCCCCCAGTTTACCTCTCGAGTCTGGAGAGCGTTCATGGAGCGCTTGGGGGTCTCGTGAGCCTTACCTCGGGGTACCACCCGGAGAGCAATGGGCAGGTTGAACGGGTAAACCAGGATGTGGGTAGGTTTCTGAAGTCGTATTGCCAGGGCCAGCCGGAGGAGTGGGCGAGGTATGTTCCCTGGGCCGAGATGGCCCAGAACTCCCTTTGCCACTCCTCCACCAGACTCACTCCTTTCCAATGTGTATTAGGGTACCAGCCGGCTCTGGCACCCTGGCATCAGAGCCAGATCGAGGCCCCTGCGGTGGATGAGTGGGTGCGGCGCTCGGAGGAGACGTGGAACGCTGCTCACGTACATCTGCAGCGGGCCATGCGTCGACACAAGGCGAGCGCCGATCTCCACCGCAGTGAGGGACCGGTGTACGCACCGGGAGATCGAGTCTGGCTCTCGACCAGAAACCTGCCCCTCCGCCTGCCCTGCCGGAAGCTGGGTCGGCGGTTTGTGGGGCCTTTTAAAGTCCTGAGGAGGTTGAACGAGGTGTGTTACAGATTAGAACTTCCTATTGATTATAAGAATATTAACCCCTCGTTCCATGTGTCTCTCCTCAGGCCGGTGGTAGCTGGTCCACTCCAGGACTGTGAGATAGCAGAGACTCCTCCGCCCCCGCTGGACATCGAGGGGGCTCCGGTGTACACAGTTCGGTCCATCCTGGATTCGAGATGCCGGATGGGAGGTCTCCAATATCTCGTGGAGTGGGAGGGGTACGGTCCGGAGGAGCGGTGCTGGGTGCCGAGGAGAGACATCTTAGACCCGTCCCTTCTGACTGAGTTCCATCGTGGTCATCCCACGCGCCCTGCTCCGCGTCCTCCTGGTCGTCCCCGAGGCCGGGGTCGGCGCACGGCTGGAGCCGCGCGTCAAGGGGGGGGGGGTACTATCACGGTTTCTGCCGAGGCTGCTCCTTCTCCTTGTTCGGGCAGGCTTCGGCGGTCGTCGTCCCCGGAGTACTAGCTGCCACCGTTCGTTGTTTCTGTGTTTGTTTGGTTTGGTCTGTTTTGGTACACCTGTTTCTCATTTTGTCTTGATTATGTGTCCTTTAAGTTCTCGTTGTTTCTGTCTTGTGGTTGTGTGTAGTTGTTCCATGTCAGCAGGTGTTGCCAGTCAGTTTGTGCTCTATTCTTTATAGAGAGTCCGCACTGTTGTGCGTTTGTTGTATTTTTTACGCTGAGTGCGTTATTTTCCTTGTGCCTCCGGCTCTGTTTGTAGCCGTTCATTCTGTGGACTTTTTTAAAGTAATTTTGGACTTGCATCTGCATCCTGCATTTGATTCCACACCACACCTACGCCCGTCTCTGACAAGACCCAGAAAACCTGAGCCTTCTCTATGGAGAATCACTAAAACAATACAGAAAAACACTATGGAAAAAGAAGGAACAGCACGTCAGAAATCAGCTCAATGTAATTGAAGAATCCATAGACTCTAACCACTTCTGGGAAAATTGGAAAACACTAAACAAACAACAACAAGAAGAGTTATCTATCCAAAATGGAAATGTATGGGTAAACCACTTCTCCGATCTTTTTGGCCCTATAACAAAGAACAAACAGCAAAAACATATACATGATCAAATGCAAATCTTAGAATCAATTATTAAAAACTAGAACCCACTGGATTCTCCAACTGAATGAACTACAGAATAAAATACAAACCCTCCAACCCAAAAAGGTCTGTGATGTTGATGGTATCCTTAATGAAATGATAACATATACAGACAACAAATTCCAATTGGCTATACTTAAACTGTTTAACATCATCCTTAGCTCTGGCATCTTCCCCAATATTTGGAATCAAGGACTGAATCACCCCAATCCACAAAAGTGGAGACAAATTTGACCCCATAACTACCGTGGGATATGCGTCAACAGCAACCTTGGGAAAATCATCTGCGTTATCATTAACATCAGACTCGTACATTCCTCAGTGAAAAGAACGTACTGAGCAAATGTCAAAATGGGCTTTTTACCAATTACAGTACGACAGACCACTTATTCACCCTGCACGACCCTAATTGACAAAGAAACAAACCAAAACAAAGGCAAAGTCTTCTCATGCTTTGTTGATTTCAAAAAAGCTTTTGACTCAATTTGGCATGAGGGTCTGCTATACAAATTGATGGAAAGTGGTGTTAGGGGAACAAACATAGAACATTATAAAATCCATGTACACAAACAAGTGTGCGTTTAATATTTACAAAAAAACACACACATTTCTTTCCACAGAGCCATTGGGTGAGACAGGGATGCAGCTTAAGCCCCACCCTCTTCACCATATATGTCAACAGAATTGGCAAAGGGCATTAGAACAGTCCTGCAGCACCCGGCCTCACCCTACTAGAATCTGAAGTCAAATGTCCACTGTTTTGCTGATGATCTGGTGCTTCTGTCCCCAACCAAGGAGGGCCAACAACAGTACCTAGATCTTCTGCACAGATTCTGTCAGACCTGGGCCCTGACAGTACAGTGCCTTGCAAAAGTATTCAACAACCTTAGCGTTTTTCCTATTTTGTTTTCATTACAACCTGTAATTTAAATGGATTTTGTTTGGATTTAATGTAATGGACATACACAAAATAGTCCTAATTGGTGAAGTGAAAAAAAAAAAAAAAGTTTCAAAAAACGTCAAATAAATAAATAACATGATCTCAGTATATATACACCTGTTCTGAAAGGACCCACAGTCTGCAACACCACTAAGCAAGGGGCACCACCAAGCAGCGGCACCATGAAGACCAAACAGGGACAAAGTTGTGGAGAAGTACAGATCAGGGTTGGGATATAAAAGAATATCAGAACTTTCAACAATCCCACGGAGCACCATTAAATCCATTATTAAAAAATTGAAAGAATATGGCACCACAACAAAACTGCCAAGAGCCAGGGCCGCCCACCAAAACTCACAGACCAGACAAGGAGGGCATTAATTAGAGAGACAACAAAGAGACCAAAGATAACCCTGAAGGAGCTGCACAGCTCCACAGCAGAGATTGGAGCATCTGTCCATAGGACCACTTTAAGCCGTACACTCCACAGAGCTGGGCTTTATGAAAGAGTGGCCAGAAAAAAAGCCATTGCTTAAAGAAAAAAACAAGCAAAACACATTTGGTGTTTGCCAAATGGCAAGTGGGAGACTCCCCCAAACATATGGAAGAAGGTACTCTGTCAGATGAGACTAAAACTGCATTATTTGGCCATCAAGGAAAACGCTATGTCTGGAGCAAACCCAACACCTCTCATCACCCCGAGAACACAATCCCCACAGTGAAGCATGGTGGTGGCAGCATCATGCTGTGGGCATGTTTTTCATCAGCAGGGACTTGGAAAACTGGTCAGAATTGAAGGAAATTACAGGGAAATTCTTGAGGGAAACCTGTTTCAGTCTTCAGAGATTTGAGACTGGGACGGAGGTTCACCTTCAAGCAAGACAATGACCCTAAGCATACTGCTAAAGCAACACTTGAGTGGTTTAAGGGGAAACATTTAAATGTCTTGGAATGGCCTAGTCAAAGCCCAGACCTCAATCCAATTGAGAGTCTGTGGTAAAAGATTGCTGTACACCAGCGGAACCCATCCAACTTGAAGGAGCTGGAGCAATTTTGCGTCAAAAATCCCAGTGGCTAGTGTTCTAAGCTTATTAGAGACATACCCCAAGAGACTTGCAGCTGTAATTCTGAAAAAAGGTGGCTCTACAAAGTATTGACTTTTGGGGGGGGGGTGAATAGTTATGAACGCTCAAGTTTTCTGTTTTTTGTCTTATTTGCTGTTTCACAAGAAAAAAAAGTGGTAGGCATGTTGTGTAAATCAAATTATACAAATTCCCAAAAAATCCATTTTAATTCAGGTTATAAGGCAACAAAATAGGAAAAATGCCAAGGGGGTGAACACTTTTGCAAGCCACTGTAAATCTAAGTAAGACAAAAATAATGGTTTTCCAAAAAACCGTTCAGTTTGCCAGGACACAAATACAAATTCCATCTAGACACCGTTGCCCTAGAGCACACAAAAAACTATACATTACCTCGGCCTAAACATCAGCGCCAAGTCAGGTAACTTCCAGAATGCCGTGAACAATCTGAGAGACAAGGCAAGAAGGGCCTTCTATGCCATCAAAGGAACATAAAATTCGACAAACCAATTAGGATCTGGCTAAAAATACTTGAATCAGTTATAGAACCCATTTCCCTTTCTGGTTGTGAGATCTGGGGTCTGTTCACCAACAATAATTCACAAAATGGGACAAACACCAAATTGAGACTGCATGCAGAATTCTGCAAAAAATATCCTCAGTGTGCAACGTAAAACACTAAAGTAATGCATGCAAAGCAGAATTAGGCCATAATCCAGAAAAGAGACGTTAAATTCTACAACCACCTAAAAGGAAGTGATTCCCAAACCTTCCATAACAAAGCCATCACCTACAAAGAGATGAAGCTGGAGAAGAGTCCCTTAAGCAAGCTGGTCCTGGGCTCTGTTCACAAACACAAACAGACCCCACAGAGCCCCAGGACAACAACACAATTAGAGAAAATAAAAAGATAATTATTTGACACATTGGAAAGGATTTACAAAAAAACTGAGCAAACTAGAATGCTATCTGGCCTTAAACAGAGAGTACACAGTGGCATTGTAAATACAACCTATATATATATATGTCTATTTATTCTCATTTTTGTACTTTATTTGAACATCAATATTATGCTGTATATAGACATAATATGACATTTTAAATGTCTTTATTCTTTTGGAACTTTTGTGAGTGTAATGTTTACTGTTCATTTCTTATTGTTTATTTCACTTTTTGTATTACCTATTTCACTTGCTTTGGCTATGTTAACATATGTTTCCCATGACAATAAAGCCCTTCAATTGAAATTGAATTGAGAGAGAGAGAGTGAGAGAGAGAGAGAGAGAGAGAGAGAGAGAGAGAGAGAGAGAGAGAGAGAGAGAGAGAGGAGAGAGAGAGAGAGAGAGAGAGAGAGAAAGAGAGAGAGAGAGACAGAGAGAGAGAGAGAGAGAGAGAGAGAGAGAGAGAGAGAGAGAGAGAGAGAGAGAGAGAGAGAGAGAGAGGCAATGTAATGTCAGTAATATTTCCCATTTAGTTTTGTTTTGGCTTTCATACCATGCAATTATTATTCTCATTAATATTGTTGTTGTAGTTGCTGTTAATGGTAATACTATTTCCACTACTGTTGGTCCCACCATTGTTGTTATATGTGTCCTTTGACAATGTAATTAATTTAACTAGCCATTTC
>NW_028163154.1:0-15020 GCF_964263955.1 Coregonus lavaretus | reverse complement strand
AGTAGGGTAGTGGTAGTGATAATATAGAGTACTGAACTAGTAGGGTAGTGTAGTGGTAATATAGAGTACTGAACTAGTAGGGTAGTGATAATATAGAGTACTGAACTAGTAGGGTAGTGAGTAATATAGAGTACTGAACTAGTAGGGTAGTGGTAATATAGAGTACTGAACTAGTAGGGTAGTGGTAATATAGAGTACTGAACTAGTAGGGTAGTGGTAGTGGTAATATAGAGTACTGAACTAGTAGGGTAGTGGTAGTGATAATATAGAGTACTGAACTAGTAGGGTAGTGGTAGTGGTAATATAGAGTACTGAACTAGCAGGGTAGTGGTAATATAGAGTACTGAACTAGTAGGGTAGTGATAATATAGAGTACTGAACTAGTAGGGTAGTGATAATATAGAGTACTGAACTAGTAGGGTAGTGGTAGTGGTAATATAGAGTACTGAACTAGTAGGGTAGTGATAATATAGAGTACTGAACTAGTAGGGTAGTGATAATATAGAGTACTGAACTAGTAGGGTAGTGGTAGTGATAATATAGAGTACTGAACTAGTAGGGTAGTGGTAGTGATAATATAGAGTACTGAACTAGTAGGGTAGTGGTAGTGATAATATAGAGTACTGAACTAGTAGGGTAGTGGTAGTGATAATATAGAGTACTGAACTAGTAGGGTAGTGATAATATAGAGTACTGAACTAGTAGGGTAGTGGTAGTGATAATATAGAGTACTGAACTAGTAGGGTAGTGGTAGTGATAATATAGAGTACTGAACTAGTAGGGTAGTGGTAGTGATAATATAGAGTACTGAACTAGTAGGGTAGTGATAATATAGAGTACTGAACTAGTAGGGTAGTGGTAGTGATAATATAGAGTACTGAACTAGTAGGGTAGTGGTAGTGATAATATAGAGTACTGAACTAGTAGGGTAGTGGTAGTGATAATATAGAGTACTGAACTAGTAGGGTAGTGGTAGTGATAATATAGAGTACTGAACTAGTAGGGTAGTGGTAGTGATAATATAGAGTACTGAACTAGTAGGGTAGTGATAGTGATAATATAGAGTACTGAACTAGTAGGGTAGTGGTAGTGATAATATAGAGTACTGAACTAGTAGGGTAGTGGTAGTGATAATATAGAGTACTGAACTAGTAGGGTAGTGGTAGTGATAATATAGAGTACTGAACTAGTAGGGTAGTGATAATATAGAGTACTGAACTAGTAGGGTAGTGGTAGTGGTAATATAGAGTACTGAACTAGTAGGGTAGTGGTAGTTATAATATAGAGTACTGAACTAGTAGGGTAGTGGTAATATAGAGTACTGAACTAGTAGGGTAGTGGTAGTGGTAATATAGAGTACTGAACTAGTAGGGTAGTGGTAGTGGTAATATAGAGTACTGAACTAGTAGGGTAGTGGTAGTGGTAATATAGAGTACTGAACTAGTAGGGTAGTGGTAGTGGTAATATAGAGTACTGAACTAGTAGGGTAGTGGTAGTGGTAATATAGAGTACTGAACTAGTAGGGTAGTGGTAGTGATAATATAGAGTACTGAACTAGTAGGGTAGTGGTAGTGATAATATAGAGTACTGAACTAGTAGGGTAGTGGTAGTGATAATATAGAGTACTGAACTAGTAGGGTAGTGGTAGTGATAATATAGAGTACTGAACTAGTAGGGTAGTGATAATATAGAGTACTGAACTAGTAGGGTAGTGGTAGTGATAATATAGAGTACTGAACTAGTAGGGTAGTGGTAGTGATAATATAGAGTACTGAACTAGTAGGGTAGTGGTAATATAGAGTACTGAACTAGTAGGGTAGTGGTAGTGATAATATAGAGTACTGAACTAGTAGGGTAGTGGTAGTGATAATATAGAGTACTGAACTAGTAGGGTAGTGGTAGTGGTAATATAGAGTACTGAACTAGTAGGGTAGTGGTAGTGATAATATAGAGTACTGAACTAGTAGGGTAGTGGTAGTTATAATATAGAGTACTGAACTAGTAGGGTAGTGGTAATATAGAGTACTAAACTAGTAGGGTAGTGGTAGTGATAATATAGAGTACTGAACTAGTAGGGTAGTGATAATATAGAGTACTGAACTAGTAGGGTAGTGGTAGTGATAATATAGAGTACTGAACTAGTAGGGTAGTGGTAGTGATAATATAGAGTACTGAACTAGTAGGGTAGTGGTAATATAGAGTACTGAACTAGTAGGGTAGTGGTAGTGATAATATAGAGTACTGAACTAGTAGGGTAGTGGTAATATAGAGTACTGAACTAGTAGGGTAGTGGTAGTGATAATATAGAGTACTGAACTAGTAGGGTAGTGGTAGTGATAATATAGAGTACTGAACTAGTAGGGTAGTGGTAGTGATAATATAGAGTACTGAACTAGTAGGGTAGTGGTAATATAGAGTACTGAACTAGTAGGGTAGTGGTAGTGATAATATAGAGTACTGAACTAGTAGGGTAGTGGTAATATAGAGTACTGAACTAGTAGGGTAGTGGTAGTGATAATATAGAGTACTGAACTAGTAGGGTAGTGGTAGTGATAATATAGAGTACTGAACTAGTAGGGTAGTGATAATATAGAGTACTGAACTAGTAGGGTAGTGGTAGTGATAATATAGAGTACTGAACTAGTAGGGTAGTGGTAGTGATAATATAGAGTACTGAACTAGTAGGGTAGTGGTAGTGATAATATAGAGTACTGAACTAGTAGGGTAGTGGTAGTGATAATATAGAGTACTGAACTAGTAGGGTAGTGGTAGTGATAATATAGAGTACTGAACTAGTAGGGTAGTGGTAGTGATAATATAGAGTACTGAACTAGTAGGGTAGTGGTAGTGATAATATAGAGTACTGAACTAGTAGGGTAGTGGTAATATAGAGTACTGAACTAGTAGGGTAGTGGTAATATAGAGTACTGAACTAGTAGGGTAGTGGTAGTGATAATATAGAGTACTGAACTAGTAGGGTAGTGGTAGTGGTAATATAGAGTACTGAACTAGTAGGGTAGTGGTAGTGGTAATATAGAGTACTGAACTAGTAGGGTAGTGGTAATATAGAGTACTGAACTAGTAGGGTAGTGGTAGTGGTAATATAGAGTACTGAACTAGTAGGGTAGTGGTAGTGATAATATAGAGTACTGAACTAGTAGGGTAGTGGTAGTGATAATATAGAGTACTGAACTAGTAGGGTAGTGGTAGTGATAATATAGAGTACTGAACTAGTAGGGTAGTGGTAATATAGAGTACTGAACTAGTAGGGTAGTGATAATATAGAGTACTGAACTAGTAGGGTAGTGATAATATAGAGTACTGAACTAGTAGGGTAGTGATAATATAGAGTACTGAACTAGTAGGGTAGTGATAATATAGAGTACTGAACTAGTAGGGTAGTGGTAATATAGAGTACTGAACTAGTAGGGTAGTGGTAATATAGAGTACTGAACTAGTAGGGTAGTGATAATATAGAGTACTGAACTAGTAAGGTAGTGATAATATAGAGTACTGAACTAGTAGGGTAGTGATAATATAGAGTACTGAACTAGTAGGGTAGTGGTAGTGGTAATATAGAGTACTGAACTAGTAGGGTAGTGGTAGTGGTAATATAGAGTACTGAACTAGTAGGGTAGTGATAATATAGAGTACTGAACTAGTAGGGTAGTGGTAGTGATAATATAGAGTACTGAACTAGTAGGGTAGTGGTAGTGGTAATATAGAGTACTGAACTAGTAGGGTAGTGGTAGTGATAATATAGAGTACTGAACTAGTAGGGTAGTGGTAGTGGTAATATAGAGTACTGAACTAGTAGGGTAGTGGTAGTGATAATATAGAGTACTGAACTAGTAGGGTAGTGGTAGTGGTAATATAGAGTACTGAACTAGTAGGGTAGTGGTAGTGATAATATAGAGTACTGAACTAGTAGGGTAGTGGTAGTGGTAATATAGAGTACTGAACTAGTAGGGTAGTGGTAGTGGTAATATAGAGTACTGAACTAGTAGGGGTAGTGATAATATAGAGTACTGAACTAGTAGGGTAGTGGTAGTGATAATATAGAGTACTGAACTAGTAGGGTAGTGGTAATATAGAGTACTGAACTAGTAGGGTAGTGGTAGTGATAATATAGAGTACTGAACTAGTAGGGTAGTGGTAGTGATAATATAGAGTACTGAACTAGTAGGGTAGTGGTAGTGATAATATAGAGTACTGAACTAGTAGGGTAGTGGTAGTGGTAATATAGAGTACTGAACTAGTAGGGTAGTGATAATATAGAGTACTGAACTAGTAGGGTAGTGGTAGTGATAATATAGAGTACTGAACTAGTAGGGTAGTGGTAATATAGAGTACTGAACTAGTAGGGTAGTGGTAGTGATAATATAGAGTACTGAACTAGTAGGGTAGTGATAATATAGAGTACTGTTCTAGTAGGGTAGTGGTAGTGATAATATAGAGTACTGAACTAGTAGGGTAGTGATAATATAGAGTACTGAACTAGTAGGGTAGTGGTAGTGATAATATAGAGTACTGAACTAGTAGGGTAGTGGTAATATAGAGTACTGAACTAGTAGGGTAGTGGTAGTGATAATATAGAGTACTGAACTAGTAGGGTAGTGATAATATAGAGTACTGTACTAGTAGGGTAGTGGTAGTGATAATATAGAGTACTGAACTAGTAGGGTAGTGATAATATAGAGTACTGAACTAGTAGGGTAGTGGTAGTGATAATATAGAGTACTGAACTAGTAGGGTAGTGGTAGTGATAATATAGAGTACTGAACTAGTAGGGTAGTGATAATATAGAGTACTGAACTAGTAGGGTAGTGGTAGTGATAATATAGAGTACTGAACTAGTAGGGTAGTGGTAGTGATAATATAGAGTACTGAACTAGTAGGGTAGTGGTAGAGCTAATATAGAGTACTGAACTAGTAGGGTAGTGGTAGAGATAATATAGAGTACTTAACTAGTAGGGTAGTGGTAGTGATAATATAGAGTACTGAACTAGTAGGGTAGTGGTAGTGATAATATAGAGTACTGAACTAGTAGGGTAGTGGTAGTGGTAATATAGAGTACTGAACTAGTAGGGTAGTGATAATATAGAGTACTGAACTAGTAGGGTAGTGATAATATAGAGTACTGAACTAGTAGGGTAGTGGTAATATAGAGTACTGAACTAGTAGGGTAGTGGTAATATAGAGTACTGAACTAGTAGGGTAGTGGTAGTGGTAATATAGAGTACTGAACTAGTAGGGTAGTGGTAGTGATAATATAGAGTACTGAACTAGTAGGGTAGTGGTAGTGGTAATATAGAGTACTGAACTAGTAGGGTAGTGGTAATATAGAGTACTGAACTAGTAGGGTAGTGATAATATAGAGTACTGAACTAGTAGGGTAGTGATAATATAGAGTACTGAACTAGTAGGGTAGTGGTAGTGGTAATATAGAGTACTGAACTAGTAGGGTAGTGATAATATAGAGTACTGAACTAGTAGGGTAGTGATAATATAGAGTACTGAACTAGTAGGGTAGTGGTAGTGATAATATAGAGTACTGAACTAGTAGGGTAGTGGTAGTGATAATATAGAGTACTGAACTAGTAGGGTAGTGGTAGTGATAATATAGAGTACTGAACTAGTAGGGTAGTGGTAGTGATAATATAGAGTACTGAACTAGTAGGGTAGTGATAATATAGAGTACTGAACTAGTAGGGTAGTGGTAGTGATAATATAGAGTACTGAACTAGTAGGGTAGTGGTAGTGATAATATAGAGTACTGAACTAGTAGGGTAGTGGTAGTGATAATATAGAGTACTGAACTAGTAGGGTAGTGATAATATAGAGTACTGAACTAGTAGGGTAGTGGTAGTGATAATATAGAGTACTGAACTAGTAGGGTAGTGGTAGTGATAATATAGAGTACTGAACTAGTAGGGTAGTGGTAGTGATAATATAGAGTACTGAACTAGTAGGGTAGTGGTAGTGATAATATAGAGTACTGAACTAGTAGGGTAGTGGTAGTGATAATATAGAGTACTGAACTAGTAGGGTAGTGGTAGTGATAATATAGAGTACTGAACTAGTAGGGTAGTGATAATATAGAGTACTGAACTAGTAGGGTAGTGGTAGTGGTAATATAGAGTACTGAACTAGTAGGGTAGTGGTAGTTATAATATAGAGTACTGAACTAGTAGGGTAGTGGTAATATAGAGTACTGAACTAGTAGGGTAGTGGTAGTGGTAATATAGAGTACTGAACTAGTAGGGTAGTGGTAGTGGTAATATAGAGTACTGAACTAGTAGGGTAGTGGTAGTGGTAATATAGAGTACTGAACTAGTAGGGTAGTGGTAGTGGTAATATAGAGTACTGAACTAGTAGGGTAGTGGTAGTGGTAATATAGAGTACTGAACTAGTAGGGTAGTGGTAGTGATAATATAGAGTACTGAACTAGTAGGGTAGTGGTAGTGATAATATAGAGTACTGAACTAGTAGGGTAGTGGTAGTGATAATATAGAGTACTGAACTAGTAGGGTAGTGGTAGTGGTAATATAGAGTACTGAACTAGTAGGGTAGTGGTAGTGATAATATAGAGTACTGAACTAGTAGGGTAGTGGTAGTGATAATATAGAGTACTGAACTAGTAGGGTAGTGGTAGTGGTAATATAGAGTACTGAACTAGTAGGGTAGTGGTAGTGATAATATAGAGTACTGAACTAGTAGGGTAGTGATAATATAGAGTACTGAACTAGTAGGGTAGTGGTAGTGATAATATAGAGTACTGAACTAGTAGGGTAGTGGTAGTGATAATATAGAGTACTGAACTAGTAGGGTAGTGGTAATATAGAGTACTGAACTAGTAGGGTAGTGGTAGTGATAATATAGAGTACTGAACTAGTAGGGTAGTGGTAGTGATAATATAGAGTACTGAACTAGTAGGGTAGTGGTAGTGATAATATAGAGTACTGAACTAGTAGGGTAGTGGTAGTGGTAATATAGAGTACTGAACTAGTAGGGTAGTGGTAATATAGAGTACTGAACTAGTAGGGTAGTGGTAATATAGAGTACTGAACTAGTAGGGTAGTGATAATATAGAGTACTGAACTAGTAGGGTAGTGATAATATAGAGTACTGAACTAGTAGGGTAGTGGTAGTGATAATATAGAGTACTGAACTAGTAGGGTAGTGGTAGTGATAATATAGAGTACTGAACTAGTAGGGTAGTGGTAGTGATAATATAGAGTACTGAACTAGTAGGGTAGTGGTAGTGGTAATATAGAGTACTGAACTAGTAGGGTAGTGGTAGTGATAATATAGAGTACTGAACTAGTAGGGTAGTGATAATATAGAGTACTGAACTAGTAGGGTAGTGGTAGTGATAATATAGAGTACTGAACTAGTAGGGTAGTGGTAGTGATAATATAGAGTACTGAACTAGTAGGGTAGTGGTAATATAGAGTACTGAACTAGTAGGGTAGTGGTAGTGATAATATAGAGTACTGAACTAGTAGGGTAGTGGTAGTGATAATATAGAGTACTGAACTAGTAGGGTAGTGGTAGTGATAATATAGAGTACTGAACTAGTAGGGTAGTGGTAGTGATAATATAGAGTACTGAACTAGTAGGGTAGTGGTAGTGGTAATATAGAGTACTGAACTAGTAGGGTAGTGGTAGTGATAATATAGAGTACTGAACTAGTAGGGTAGTGGTAGTGGTAATATAGAGTACTGAACTAGTAGGGTAGTGGTAGTGATAATATAGAGTACTGAACTAGTAGGGTAGTGAGTAATATAGAGTACTGAACTAGTAGGGTAGTGGTAGTGATAATATAGAGTACTGAACTAGTAGGGTAGTGGTAGTGATAATATAGAGTACTGAACTAGTAGGGTAGTGGTAGTGATAATATAGAGTACTGAACTAGTAGGGTAGTGGTAGTGATAATATAGAGTACTGAACTAGTAGGGTAGTGGTAGTGGTAATATAGAGTACTGAACTAGTAGGGTAGTGGTAGTGGTAATATAGAGTACTGAACTAGTAGGGTAGTGGTAGTGGTAATATAGAGTACTGAACTAGTAGGGTAGTGATAATATAGAGTACTGAACTAGTAGGGTAGTGATAATATAGAGTACTGAACTAGTAGGGTAGTGGTAGTGATAATATAGAGTACTGAACTAGTAGGGTAGTGGTAGTGGTAATATAGAGTACTGAACTAGTAGGGTAGTGGATAATATAGAGTACTGAACTAGTAGGGTAGTGGTAGTGATAATATAGAGTACTGAACTAGTAGGGTAGTGGTAGTGATAATATAGAGTACTGAACTAGTAGGGTAGTGGTAGTGGTAATATAGAGTACTGAACTAGTAGGGTAGTGGTAGTGGTAATATAGAGTACTGAACTAGTAGGGTAGTGGTAGTGATAATATAGAGTACTGAACTAGTAGGGTAGTGGTAGTGGTAATATAGAGTACTGAACTAGTAGGGTAGTGGTAGTGGTAATATAGAGTACTGAACTAGTAGGGTAGTGGTAGTGGTAATATAGAGTACTGAACTAGTAGGGTAGTGGTAGTGATAATATAGAGTACTGAACTAGTAGGGTAGTGGTAGTGATAATATAGAGTACTGAACTAGTAGGGTAGTGGTAGTGATAATATAGAGTACTGAACTAGTAGGGTGGTAGTGATAATATAGAGTACTGAACTAGTAGGGTAGTGGTAGTGATAATATAGAGTACTGAACTAGTAGGGGGTAGTGATAATATAGAGTACTGAACTAGTAGGGTAGTGGTAGTGATAATATAGAGTACTGAACTAGTAGGGTAGTGGTAGTGTAATATAGAGTACTGAACTAGTAGGGTAGTGGTAGTGATAATATAGAGTACTGAACTAGTAGGGTAGTGGTAGTGATAATATAGAGTACTGAACTAGTAGGGTAGTGGTAGTGATAATATAGAGTACTGAACTAGTAGGGTAGTGGTAGTGATAATATAGAGTACTGAACTAGTAGGGTAGTGGTAGTGATAATATAGAGTACTGAACTAGTAGGGTAGTGGTAATATAGAGTACTGAACTAGTAGGGTAGTGGTAGTGATAATATAGAGTACTGAACTAGTAGGGTAGTGGTAGTGATAATATAGAGTACTGAACTAGTAGGGTAGTGGTAGTGGTAATATAGAGTACTGAACTAGTAGGGTAGTGGTAGTGATAATATAGAGTACTGAACTAGTAGGGTAGTGATAATATAGAGTACTGAACTAGTAGGGTAGTGGTAGTGATAATATAGAGTACTGAACTAGTAGGGTAGTGGTAGTGATAATATAGAGTACTGAACTAGTAGGGTAGTGGTAGTGATAATATAGAGTACTGAACTAGTAGGGTAGTGATAATATAGAGTACTGAACTAGTAGGGTAGTGGTAATATAGAGTACTGAACTAGTAGGGTAGTGGTAGTGATAATATAGAGTACTGAACTAGTAGGGTAGTGGTAGTGATAATATAGAGTACTGAACTAGTAGGGTAGTGGTAATATAGAGTACTGAACTAGTAGGGTAGTGGTAGTGATAATATAGAGTACTGAACTAGTAGGGTAGTGGTAGTGGTAATATAGAGTACTGAACTAGTAGGGTAGTGGTAATATAGAGTACTGAACTAGTAGGGTGGTAGTGATAATATAGAGTACTGAACTAGTAGGGTAGTGGTAGTGATAATATAGAGTACTGAACTAGTAGGGTAGTGGTAGTGATAATATAGAGTACTGAACTAGTAGGGTAGTGGTAGTGATAATATAGAGTACTGAACTAGTAGGGTAGTGATAATATAGAGTACTGAACTAGTAGGGTAGTGGTAGTGATAATATAGAGTACTGAACTAGTAGGGTAGTGGTAGTGATAATATAGAGTACTGAACTAGTAGGGTAGTGGTAGTGATAATATAGAGTACTGAACTAGTAGGGTAGTGGTAGTGATAATATAGAGTACTGAACTAGTAGGGTAGTGGTAGTGATAATATAGAGTACTGAACTAGTAGGGTAGTGGTAGTGATAATATAGAGTACTGAACTAGTAGGGTAGTGGTAGTGATAATATAGAGTACTGAACTAGTAGGGTAGTGGTAGTGATAATATAGAGTACTGAACTAGTAGGGTAGTGGTAGTGATAATATAGAGTACTGAACTAGTAGGGTAGTGGTAGTGATAATATAGAGTACTGAACTAGTAGGGTAGTGGTAGTGATAATATAGAGTACTGAACTAGTAGGGTAGTGGTAGTGATAATATAGAGTACTGAACTAGTAGGGTAGTGGTAGTGATAATATAGAGTACTGAACTAGTAGGGTAGTGGTAGTGATAATATAGAGTACTGAACTAGTAGGGTAGTGGTAGTGATAATATAGAGTACTGAACTAGTAGGGTAGTGGTAGTGATAATATAGAGTACTGAACTAGTAGGGTAGTGGTAGTGATAATATAGAGTACTGAACTAGTAGGGTAGTGGTAGTGATAATATAGAGTACTGAACTAGTAGGGTAGTGGTAGTGATAATATAGAGTACTGAACTAGTAGGGTAGTGAGTAATATAGAGTACTGAACTAGTAGGGTAGTGGTAGTAATATAGAGTACTGAACTAGTAGGGTAGTGATAATATAGAGTACTGAACTAGTAGGGTAGTGGTAGTGATAATATAGAGTACTGAACTAGTAGGGTAGTGGTAGTGATAATATAGAGTACTGAACTAGTAGGGTAGTGGTAGTGGGGTAGTGGTAATATAGAGTACTGAACTAGTAGGGTAGTGGTAATATAGAGTACTGAACTAGTAGGGTAGTGGTAGTGATAATATAGAGTACTGAACTAGTAGGGTAGTGGTAATATAGAGTACTGAACTAGTAGGGTAGTGGTAGTGATAATATAGAGTACTGAACTAGTAGGGTAGTGGTAGTGATAATATAGAGTACTGAACTAGTAGGGTAGTGATAATATAGAGTACTGAACTAGTAGGGTAGTGGTAATATAGAGTACTGAACTAGTAGGGTAGTGGTAGTGATAATATAGAGTACTGAACTAGTAGGGTAGTGGTAGTGATAATATAGAGTACTGAACTAGTAGGGTAGTGGTAGTGATAATATAGAGTACTGAACTAGTAGGGTAGTGGTAGTGATAATATAGAGTACTGAACTAGTAGGGTAGTGGTAGTGGTAATATAGAGTACTGAACTAGTAGGGTAGTGGTAGTGGTAATATAGAGTACTGAACTAGTAGGGTAGTGGTAGTGGTAATATAGAGTACTGAACTAGTAGGGTAGTGGTAGTGATAATATAGAGTACTGAACTAGTAGGGTAGTGGTAGTGGTAATATAGAGTACTGAACTAGTAGGGTAGTGGTAGTGATAATATAGAGTACTGAACTAGTAGGG
The DNA here is from genome assembly GCF_964263955.1 of Coregonus lavaretus. Taxonomy (NCBI): domain Eukaryota; kingdom Metazoa; phylum Chordata; class Actinopteri; order Salmoniformes; family Salmonidae; genus Coregonus; species Coregonus lavaretus. Next base: position 3,625 of record NW_028163154.1, on the reverse strand, counting down.
TAGTAGTAATATAGAGTACTGAACTAGTAGGGTAGTGGTAGTGATAATATAGAGTACTGAACTAGTAGGGTAGTGGTAGTGGTAATATAGAGTACTGAACTAGTAGGGTAGTGATAATATAGAGTACTGAACTAGTAGGGTAGTGGTAGTGGTAATATAGAGTACTGAACTAGTAGGGTAGTGGTAGTGATAATATAGAGTACTGAACTAGTAGGGTAGTGGTAGTGGTAATATAGAGTACTGAACTAGTAGGGTAGTGGTAGTGGTAATATAGAGTACTGAACTAGTAGGGTAGTGGTAGTGGTAATATAGAGTACTGAACTAGTAGGGTAGTGGTAGTGATAATATAGAGTACTGAACTAGTAGGGTAGTGGTAGTGGTAATATAGAGTACTGAACTAGTAGGGTAGTGGTAGTGATAATATAGAGTACTGAACTAGTAGGGTAGTGGTAATATAGAGTACTGAACTAGTAGGGTAGTGGTAATATAGAGTACTGAACTAGTAGGGTAGTGGTAGTGGTAATATAGAGTACTGAACTAGTAGGGTAGTGATAATATAGAGTACTGAACTAGTAGGGTAGTGATAATATAGAGTACTGAACTAGTAGGGTAGTGGTAGTGATAATATAGAGTACTGAACTAGTAGGGTAGTGGTAGTGATAATATAGAGTACTGAACTAGTAGGGTAGTGGTAGTGGTAATATAGAGTACTGAACTAGTAGGGTAGTGATAATATAGAGTACTGAACTAGTAGGGTAGTGGTAGTGGTAATATAGAGTACTGAACTAGTAGGGTAGTGGTAGTGATAATATAGAGTACTGAACTAGTAGGGTAGTGGTAGTGATAATATAGAGTACTGAACTAGTAGGATAGTGGTAGTGGTAATATAGAGTACTGAACTAGTAGGGTAGTGGTAGTGGTAATATAGAGTACTGAACTAGTAGGGTAGTGGTAATATAGAGTACTGAACTAGTAGGGTAGTGGTAGTGGTAATATAGAGTACTGAACTAGTAGGGTAGTGGTAGTGGTAATATAGAGTACTGAACTAGTAGGGTAGTGGTAGTGATAATATAGAGTACTGAACTAGTAGGGTAGTGGTAGTGATAATATAGAGTACTGAACTAGTAGGGTAGTGGTAGTGATAATATAGAGTACTGAACTAGTAGGGTAGTGGTAGTGATAATATAGAGTACTGAACTAGTAGGGTAGTGGTAGTGATAATATAGAGTACTGAACTAGTAGGGTAGTGGTAGTGGTAATATAGAGTACTGAACTAGTAGGGTAGTGGTAGTGATAATATAGAGTACTGAACTAGTAGGGTAGTGGTAATATAGAGTACTGAACTAGTAGGGTAGTGATAATATAGAGTACTGAACTAGTAGGGTAGTGGTAGTGGTAATATAGAGTACTGAACTAGTAGGGTAGTGGTAGTGGTAATATAGAGTACTGAACTAGTAGGGTAGTGGTAATATAGAGTACTGAACTAGTAGGGTAGTGGTAATATAGAGTACTGAACTAGTAGGGTAGTGGTAGTGATAATATAGAGTACTGAACTAGTAGGGTAGTGGTAATATAGAGTACTGAACTAGTAGGGTAGTGGTAGTGATAATATAGAGTACTGAACTAGTAGGGTAGTGGTAGTGATAATATAGAGTACTGAACTAGTAGGGTAGTGGTAGTGATAATATAGAGTACTGAACTAGTAGGGTAGTGGTAATATAGAGTACTGAACTAGTAGGGTAGTGGTAGTGATAATATAGAGTACTGAACTAGTAGGGTAGTGGTAATATAGAGTACTGAACTAGTAGGGTAGTGGTAGTGGTAATATAGAGTACTGAACTAGTAGGGTAGTGGTAGTGATAATATAGAGTACTGAACTAGTAGGGTAGTGGTAGTGATAATATAGAGTACTGAACTAGTAGGGTAGTGATAATATAGAGTACTGAACTAGTAGGGTAGTGGTAGTGATAATATAGAGTACTGAACTAGTAGGGTAGTGGTAGTGATAATATAGAGTACTGAACTAGTAGGGTAGTGATAATATAGAGTACTGAACTAGTAGGGTAGTGGTAGTGATAATATAGAGTACTGAACTAGTAGGGTAGTGGTAGTGATAATATAGAGTACTGAACTAGTAGGGTAGTGGTAGTGATAATATAGAGTACTGAACTAGTAGGGTAGTGGTAGTGATAATATAGAGTACTGAACTAGTAGGGTAGTGGTAGTGATAATATAGAGTACTGAACTAGTAGGGTAGTGGTAGTGATAATATAGAGTACTGAACTAGTAGGGTAGTGGTAGTGGTAATATAGAGTACTGAACTAGTAGGGTAGTGATAATATAGAGTACTGAACTAGTAGGGTAGTGATAATATAGAGTACTGAACTAGTAGGGTAGTGATAATATAGAGTACTGAACTAGTAGGGTAGTGGTAGTGGTAATATAGAGTACTGAACTAGTAGGGTAGTGATAATATAGAGTACTGAACTAGTAGGGTAGTGATAATATAGAGTACTGAACTAGTAGGGTAGTGGTAATATAGAGTACTGAACTAGTAGGGTAGTGGTAGTGGTAATATAGAGTACTGAACTAGTAGGGTAGTGATAATATAGAGTACTGAACTAGTAGGGTAGTGATAATATAGAGTACTGAACTAGTAGGGTAGTGGTAATATAGAGTACTGAACTAGTAGGGTAGTGATAATATAGAGTACTGAACTAGTAGGGTAGTGATAATATAGAGTACTGAACTAGTAGGGTAGTGGTAGTGGTAATATAGAGTACTGAACTAGTAGGGTAGTGGTAATATAGAGTACTGAACTAGTAGGGTAGTGGTAGTGGTAATATAGAGTACTGAACTAGTAGGGTAGTGGTAATATAGAGTACTGAACTAGTAGGGTAGTGGTAGTGGTAATATAGAGTACTGAACTAGTAGGGTAGTGATAATATAGAGTACTGAACTAGTAGGGTAGTGGTAGTGATAATATAGAGTACTGAACTAGTAGGGTAGTGGTAGTGATAATATAGAGTACTGAACTAGTAGGGTAGTGGTAATATAGAGTACTGAACTAGTAGGGTAGTGGTAATATAGAGTACTGAACTAGTAGGGTAGTGGTAGTGGTAATATAGTGCATTGAATTAGTCAGGGAGTGATAATGTAGTTTATTCAACAGTGCAGTAGGCTTACTTGTTGGCAACGGTTTAGATTGAATCCAGGCCTTAAAGCTAATGTAGTTATAGACAATGGATTTTCCAATAACGACACTGAGTGGACAAAACATTAGGAACACCTGCTCTTCCATGACAGACTGACCAGGTGAATCCTATCATCCCTTATTGATGTCACTTGTTAAATCCACTTCAGTGTAGATGAAGGGGAGGAGACAGGTTAAAGAAGGATTTTTAAGCCTTGAGACAAGATTGAAGTGCCTTTGAACGGGGTATGGTAGTAGGTGCCAGGCACAACAGTTTGTGTCAAGAACTGCAACGCTGCTGGGTTTTTCACGCTCAACAGTTTCCCGTGTGTATAAAACATATTAGGAAAGTTTTAATGTTTGCACACTCAGCGTATATATCAATTAATTTATTCAATCCTCTTCCTCCCCCCCCCCCCCCCCTCATGTTTG
>NW_028163155.1:57500-62513 GCF_964263955.1 Coregonus lavaretus | reverse complement strand
TTATCCTGTTGAATATGTAGCCTTGGAAAGCATCGAGGACATCTGAATTGTTCACTCGTGACCTGGGGAAAGGTTGTGGATTCAATTCCCCCAGGGATCACATACACTTACGAAATGTATGCCGTGACAGAACTGCCATATAGTACACCGTCGCTAACACACATTTCAGCTCTGGTTAATAGTGCTGATGGTCTACACCGTCGCTAACACACATTTCAGCTCTGGTTAATAGTGCTGATGGTCTACCTGTCTAAATGTTTACACAATATCAGTGTTAAAGAGATTCTCCGGTACTTTTGTATACTTTTTAGTGAAAGTGGCGCTCATGAGCCAAAAGTGGTCACTGAAAATCCCTCCCTCCCTCCCTCCCTCCCTCCCTCCCTCCCTCCCTCCCTCCCTCCCTCCCTCCCTCCCTCCCTCCCTCCTTCCTGTGAGTGCATGATGAGTCTCTAGCTGTCACTCATATGGCGAGGGGCTGAAGCTCATTGGTTGACATCGAATTGCTAGGGGGCTGGCCCACATGGGGGGAAAATGGTGCAGCACAGCTTACAGAAAAACTGTTGCTTTCAAACTAAGGGATTTCGTGGCTAATTGAGGTAAGACAATAATTCTGATTATAGATTCTGCATGTATGAACCACACATTGACACATCCAGCCCAAAACGAGATGGTTTGAAAAATACTTAGTAGTTGCCAAAAGTTCCCGGAGCATGTCTTTAATAGCGCTGATGGTCTATACCTCTATATCCTTCAGCATCACCCCTCGTGACTATAACCCTGACAGAGTTTTACTGCACTGTAAACTAAGATCCACGCCATTACACATTACGCTGGCAGAGAGACGAGGAGGACGGGGTGGAGGAGGAGGAGGAGGAGTGTAAACAGAAAAAAGATATACAGCTCAGAGGGAGAGGAAGAGAAATGGGCCAAACAGAGAAAGGAAAGAAAATGTTTTTGTGTGATTCCCAGAGCACATTGCTAGGAGACAGACTCCAAAACGATCAGGAATCTAGGAGCAGCCTGTTTTAAAGCCATTAATAAAAATCACAGAAGAGAAGCTTTTGGATACGTCCCCTATGCGCTCTGGTCAAAAGTAGTGTGCTAATGTAGAGAATAGGCTGCCATTTGGGATGCTACCTTTGAGATACAAACCAAGGCCCTGTAAAAACACTGCTACCGTTACACTGTTAACCACATATTGTGAAAAACAACAACCACAAAAACAGAATACATTTGTATCCCCTGTAGCATCTTATTGGTGTTTAGGCTGTCAGTTTACTGTGGTATCCCCTGTAGCGTCGTTATTTAGGCTGTCAGTTTACTGTGGTATCCCCTGTAGCGTCGTTATTTAGGCTGTCAGTTTACTGTGGTATCCCCTGTAGCGTCGTTATTTAGGCTGTCAGTTTACTGTGGTATCCCCCTGTAGCGTCTTATTGGTGTTTAGGCTGTCAGTTTACTGTGGTATCCCCTGTAGCGTCTTATTGGTGTTTAGGCTGTCAGTTTACTGTGGTATCCCCTGTAGCATCTTATTGGTGTTTAGGCTGTCAGTTTACTGTGGTATCCCCTGTAGCGTCTTATTGGTGTTTAGGCTGTCAGTTTACTGTGGTATCCCCTGTAGCGTCTTATTGGTGTTTAGGCTGTCAGTTTACTGTGGTATCCCCTGTAGCGTCTTATTGGTGTTTAGGCTGTCAGTTTACTGTGGTATCCCCTGTAGCGTCTTATTGGTGTTTAGGCTGTCAGTTTACTGTGGTATCCCCTGTAGCGTCTTATTGGTGTTTAGGCTGTCAGTTTACTGTGGTATCCCCCTGTAGCGTCTTATTGGTGTTTAGGCTGTCAGTTTACTGTGGTATCCCCTGTAGCGTCTTATTGGTGTTTAGGCTGTCAGTTTACTGTGGTATCCCCTGTAGCGTCTTATTGGTGTTTAGGCTGTCAGTTTACTGTGGTATCCCCTGTAGCGTCTTATTGGTGTTTAGGCTGTCAGTTTACTGTGGTATCCCCTGTAGCGTCTTATTGGTGTTTAGGCTGTCAGTTTACTGTGGTATCCCCTGTAGCGTCTTATTGGTGTTTAGGCTGTCAGTTTACTGTGGTATCCCCTGTAGCGTCTTATTGGTGTTTAGGCTGTCAGTTTACTGTGGTATCCCCTGTAGCGTCTTATTGGTGTTTAGGCTGTCAGTTTACTGTGGTATCCCCTGTAGCGTCTTATTGGTGTTTAGGCTGTCAGTTTACTGTGGTATCCCCTGTAGCGTCTTATTGGTGTTTAGGCTGTCAGTTTACTGTGGTATCCCCTGTAGCGTCTTATTGGTGTTTAGGCTGTCAGTTTACTGTGGTATCCCCTGTAGCGTCTTATTGGTGTTTAGGCTGTCAGTTTACTGTGGTATCCCCTGTAGCGTCTTATTGGTGTTTAGGCTGTCAGTTTACTGTGGTATCCCCTGTAGCGTCTTATTGGTGTTTAGGCTGTCAGTTTACTGTGGTATCCCCTGTAGCGTCTTGTTGTTGTTTAGGCTGTCAGTTTACTGTGGTATCCCCTGTAGCGTCTTATTGGTGTTTAGGCTGTCAGTTTACTGTGGTATCCCCTGTAGCGTCTTATTGGTGTTTAGGCTGTCAGTTTACTGTGGTATCCCCTGTAGCGTCTTATTGGTGTTTAGGCTGTCAGTTTACTGTGGTATCCCCTGTAGCGTCTTATTGGTGTTTAGGCTGTCAGTTTACTGTGGTATCCCCTGTAGCGTCTTATTGGTGTTTAGGCTGTCAGTTTACTGTGGTATCCCCTGTAGCGTCTTATTGGTGTTTAGGCTGTCAGTTTACTGTGGTATCCCCTGTAGCGTCTTATTGGTGTTTAGGCTGTCAGTTTACTGTGGTATCCCCTGTAGCGTCTTATTGGTGTTTAGGCTGTCAGTTTACTGTGGTATCCCCTGTAGCGTCTTATTGGTGTTTAGGCTGTCAGTTTACTGTGGTATCCCCTGTAGCGTCTTATTGGTGTTTAGGCTGTCAGTTTACTGTGGTATCCCCTGTAGCGTCTTATTGGTGTTTAGGCTGTCAGTTTACTGTGGTATCCCCTGTAGCGTCTTATTGGTGTTTAGGCTGTCAGTTTACTGTGGTATCCCCTGTAGCGTCTTATTGGTGTTTAGGCTGTCAGTTTACTGTGGTATCCCCTGTAGCGTCTTATTGGTGTTTAGGCTGTCAGTTTACTGTGGTATCCCCTGTAGCGTCTTGTTGTTGTTTAGGCTGTCAGTTTACTGTGGTATCCCCTGTAGCGTCTTATTGGTGTTTAGGCTGTCAGTTTACTGTGGTATCCCCTGTAGCGTCTTATTGGTGTTTAGGCTGTCAGTTTACTGTGGTATCCCCTGTAGCGTCTTATTGGTGTTTAGGCTGTCAGTTTACTGTGGTATCCCCTGTAGCGTCTTATTGGTGTTTAGGCTGTCAGTTTACTGTGGTATCCCCTGTAGCGTCTTGTTGTTATATAGGCTGTCAGTTTACTGTGGTATCCCCTGTAGCGTCTTATTGGTGTTTAGGCTGTCAGTTTACTGTGGTATCCCCTGTAGCGTCTTATTGGTGTTTAGGCTGTCAGTTTACAGTGTTAATACATATTTGCTAGTGTATGCATCATCACCTTTTTTTTTTGTCTTTCTTCAATTCCAGTGGCAACTAATATTGGATTTCTGTGCAGTGAAATTCAGTAGCTGCTAGCATTGATTCAATTCGAGTAGGCCTTCACTAACACGTTGGGCTACACAGCATGCCATTTAGATGAGGATCATATTACACAACTAACTATTTCATCCTAAGCAATTTACACAGTACAGCGGAGTGCATACATTGTGCATGTGATCCCTGTGGAAATTGAACCGACAACCTTAGTGTGGCTGTAGTGAGTGTGTAGTTGCTGATGTATCTTGTCTCACCCTGAGAATTTGGTCCCCCTCCTCCAGTCCCTCCTTAGCTGCTGGGCTATCCTCCAGGACTCCTGCTACAAAGATGCCCACATCGTTCCCCCCTGCCAGCCTCAGACCCACACTCTCCCCCTTCTTAAACTTCACCAGCTTCATACTCGGCCTAGGGAGAGAATACATGGGGTGGAATGGGGAGAGAATACATGGGGTGGAATGGGGAGAGAATACATGGGGTGGAATGGGGAGAGAATACATGGGGTGGAATGGGGAGATAATACATGGGGTGGGAGAGAGGACAGGGAGGGAGAGAGGACAGGGTGGGAGAGAGGACAGGGAGGGATGGGGAGAGAGGACAGGGTGGGAGAGAGGACAGGGTGGGAGAGAGGACAGGGAGGGAGAGAGGACAGGGAGGGAGAGAGGACAGGGTGGGAGAGAGGACAGGGTGGGAGAGAGGACAGGGAGGGAGAGAGGACAGGGAGGGAGAGAGGACAGGGTGGGAGAGAGGACAGGGTGGGAGAGAGGACAGGGTGGGAGAGAGGACAGGGTGAGAGAGAGGACAGGGTGGGATGGGGAGAGAGGACAGGGTGGGAGAGAGGACAGGGTGAGAGAGAGGACAGGGTGGGATGGGGAGAGAGGACAGGGTGGGAGAGAGGACAGGGTGGGAGAGAGGACAGGGTGGGATGGGGAGAGGGAAAAGACAGTTACAGACAGTTACAGACAGTTACAGACAGACAGTTAGACAGTTAAAGACAGTTAGACAGTTAAAGACAGTTAGACAGTTAAAGACAGTTAGACAGTTAAATACAGACAGTTATAATATAATAATAATAATAATAATAATATGCCATTTAGCAGACGCTTTTATCCAAAGCGACTTACAGTCATGCGTGCATACATTTTTTTTTTTGTGTATGGGTGGTCCCGGGGTTCGAACCCACTACCTTGGCGTTACAAGCGCCGTGCTCTACCAGCTGAGCTACAGAGGAGCTACAGAGGACCACAGTTAGACAGTTAAAGACAGTTAGACAGTTAAAGACAGTTACAGACAGTTAGACAGTTAAAGCAGTTAGACCGTTAAAGACAGTTACAGACAGTTAGACAGTTAGACGGTTAAAGACAGTTAGAC